>NC_067480.1:56930892-57228984 GCF_947179515.1 Apodemus sylvaticus | reverse complement strand
AGTCCACATACACATGGAAACTGAACAATACTCTACGCAATAATACCTTGGTCAAGGAAGAAATAAAGAAAGACATCAAAGATTTCTTAGAATTTAACGAAAATGAAGGCATAACATACACAAATCTATGGGACACAATGAAAGCAGTGATAAGAGGAAAACTCATAGCTTTGAGTGCCTCCAAAAAGAAATAAAAGAGAGCATACACTAGAAGATTAACGGAACAACTGATAGCCTTGGAACAAAAAGAAGCTAATTTACCCAGGAGTATAAGAAGACAGGAAATTATCAAACTCAGGGCTGAAATCAATCAAGTAGAAACCAAGAGAACCATACAAAGAATCAACAAAACCAAAAGCTGGTTCTTTGAAAAAAATCAACAAGATAGATAAACCCTTAGCCAGACTAACCAAAGAGCACAGAGAAAGTATCCAAATTAACAAAATTAGAAATGAAAAGGGAGATATTATAACAGAAACCGAGAAAATTCAAAAAAATCATCAGATCCTACTACAAAAGCCTGAACTCAACACAACTGGAGAATCTGGAGGAAATGGACATTTTCTTAGACAGATACCAATTACCAAAATTAAACCAGGATCAAATAGGACCATCTAAACAGACCCATAACCCCTAAAGAAATAGAAGGGGTCATAGATAGCCTTCTGACCAAAAAAAGCACAGGACCAGATGGTTTCAGTGCAGAATTCTATAAGACCTTCAAAGAAGACTTAACACCAATACTCTTCAAACTATTCCACCAAATAGAAACAGAAGGAACACTACCCAACTCCTTCTATGAAGCCACTATTACGCTGATGCCAAAACCACAAAAAGATCCAACTAAGAAAGAGAATTTCAGGCCAATTTCCCTTATAAATATTGATGCAAAAATACTCAATAAAATTATTGCCCACCGAATCCAAGAACACATCAAAAGGATCATCCACCATGATCAAGTAGGCTTCATCCCAGGGATGCAGGGATGGTTCAATATAAGGAAATCCATAAATGCTGTCCATTACATAAGTAAACTCAAAGAAAAAACCACATGATCATTTCATTAGATGCTGAAAAAGCATTTGATAAAATTCAGTACCCTTTCATGCTAAAAGTCTTGGAAAGGACAGGAATTCAAGGCCCATATCTCAACATAGTAAAAGCAATATACAGCAAACCAGTAGCCAACATCAAACTAAATGGAGAGAAACTTGAAGCAATCCTACTAAAATCAGGGACTAGACAAGGCTGCCCCCTCTCTCCATATCTTTTCAATATAGTTCTTGAAGTCCTAGCTAGAGCAATTAGACAACATAAGGAGGTCAAAGGGATACAAATTGGAAAGGAAGAAGTCAAAGTATCACTATTTGCAGATGATATGATAGTATACTTAAGTGACCCCCCAAAACTCTACTAGAGAACTCCTACAGCTGATAAACAACTTCAGCAAAGTGGCTGGCTACAAAATCAATGCAAGCAAATCAGTAGCCTTTATATACTCAAAGGATAAGCAGACTGAGAAAGAAATTAGGGAAATGACACCCTTCACAATAGACACAAACAGCATAAAGTAACTTGGGGTGACTCTAACCAAACAAGTGAAAGACCTATATGACAAGAACTTCAGGTCTCTGAAGAAGGAAATCGAAGAAGATCACAGAAAATGGAAAAATCTTCCATACTCATGGATTGGCAGGATTAATATAGTTAAAATGGCCATCTTGCCAAAGGCAATCTACAGATTCAATGCTATCCCCATAAAAATCCCAACCCAGTTCTTCATAGAGCTAGAAAGAGCAATTTTCAAATTCATCTGGAATAACAAAAAACCAAGATAGCTAAAACTATTCTCAACAGTAAAAGTACTTCTTGGGGAATCAATATCCCAGACCTCAAATAATACTACAGAGCAATAGTGATAAAAACTGCATGGTATTGGTACAATGTCAGGCAAGCAGATCAATGGAATAGGATTGAAGACCCAGAAATGAATCAAAACACCTATGGTCACTTGATCTTTGACAAAGGAGCTGAAAGCATCCAGTGGATAAAAGATAGTCTTTTCAACAAATGGTGCTGGTTCAATTGGAGGTCACCATGCAGAAGAATGCGAATTGATCCATTCTTATCTCCTTGTACTAAGCTCAACTCCAAATGGATCAAGGACCTCCACATAAAACCTGACACACTGAAACTAATAAAAAAGGAAACTGGGGAAGACCCTGGAGGACATGGGCACAGGGGAAAAGTCCCTGAATAGAACATCAATAGCTTACCCTCTAAGATCAAGAATTGACAAATGTGACCTCATAAAACTACAAAGTTTCTGTAAGGCAAAGGACACTGTCAAAAGGACAAAACGTCAACCAACAGATTGGGAAAGGATCTTCACAACCCTAAATCCGACATAGGTCTAATATCTAATATATACAAAGAACTCAAGAAGGTAGAACCCAGAGAACCAAATAACCCCATTAAAAAGTGGGGTATGGAGCTAAACAAAGAATTTTCACATGAAGAACTTCTGAGGGCTGAGAAACACCCTAAGAAATGTTCAACATCATTAATCATTAGGGAAATGCAAATCAAAACAATCTTGAGATTTCACCTCACATCAGTCAGAATGGCTAAGGTCAAAAACTCAGGAGACAGCAGGTGTTGGCGAGGATGTGGAGAAAGAGGAACACTCCTCCACTACTGGTGGGATTGCAAGATGGTGCAACCACTTTGGAAATCAGTCTGGCAGTTCCTCAGAAAACTGGGCATGACACTTCCTGAGGACCCTGCTATACCACTCCTGGGCATATATCCAGAGGATTCTTCAGCATGCAATAAGCACACATGCTCCACTATGTTCACAGCAGCCCTATTTGTAGTAGCCAGAAGCTGGAAAGAACCCAGGTGTCCTTCAACGGAGAAATGGATACAAAAAAATGTGGTATATTTACACAATGGAGTACTATTCAGCCATTAGAAACAATGAAGTCATGAAATTCTTAGACAAATGGATGGAGCTGGAGAACATCATACTAAGTGAGGTAACCCAGTCTCAAAAGATCAATCATGGTATGCACTCACTGATAAGTGGATATTAGCCTAGAAACTTTGAATACCCAGGACATAATCCACATATTAAATGATGTCCAAAAAGAATGGAGGAGTGACCCCTGGTTCTAGAAAGACTCAATGCAACAGTATAGGGGAATACCAGAACAGGGAAGTGGGAAGGGGTAGATGGAGAAACAGGGGGAGAGAAAAGTGCTTATGGGACTTGCTGGGATTGGGGACCCAGAAAAGGGGAAATCATTTGAAATGTAAATAAAAAAATATATCAATAAGGAAAAAAAGAAAAAAAAAACAAATAGCTGAAGAAGACCGTTGTGTTTTTTTTCTCTAAGACAGAATAATTCTGAATCATGTGGAGTTATAAGCTGACTGAGGTTTGTCTAATAATTGCACAATAAGCTTCTGCTTCCTGAGTTATTAAGTTTTTAGAGGCATTTTCTTGGTTTATTTGGTTTCATTAAATGTTAATGTTAGCTATGAACTATTCAAATCCTGCAGGAGATACAGCATTTCACTGCCGCACAGGATTTAAAAGTAAATGCATGGGGCAGAATAAGTAACAAAAATTAAATATTTTTATTTTTGAAAGTTTGCTGTATCACTAATGATAACATTAAAAACCTTTAGACATTATAGTATTCTTGATGGAATTTAATTATGAGACTAAGCATTTTAAAAAGAATATCTAAATAAGTTAGTTTATTTACATAATTTTTAAAAAAATGATCATGTTTGCAGAATGATTGATCTAAGTTTACTGGAAAGAAAGTCATACTAGTTAGGATGATGTCGGGACTCTGAGCTCAGGATCCTATCAGGTGTCTTTAGTCAGCTCCGTCAAGCATCCTCTGGTGTTGCTGCTCAGAGGTCCTTCCTCACATTCCCTCACAGGAAGCTGGGCTGGATCTGCCCACCCAGAATGGCAGAACCCCATTTGATCCCCTGAAAGGACTTGTGTTTCCTGAGTTAGTGCAGTTGTTTACACACTCTGGAGTGATCAGAATGATAGGAAGCTGGGGAGTTACTGAAAATACAGAGGATGATATATCATCGAAGAAAAATGCTCTGTGACCCAGAATGAAGGTGAATTATGGGCTGATGTTGTTGTTAGTGAACAGTATGGAAAGGCCAGACTTGTCATGGTCAAGGAACACCTGCATAGGCAATATGTGAACACAAGACTTAATATCCACTATGAGATGTTACTTGAGGGAAAGGCATTCCATTCCTTAATGTGACCCTCTTTCTCCTTCTATGATTTCTGCTGAGAGCACCACCTCTTTCTGTTTTAGAAAGTTCATAATGTCACAAGTTTTCTTATTTCTTATCTTCTACTACATCAGTATGGCCAGATATTCACCCAGACTTGAAGTCTTAGGGTGGCATGCCCATTCCTTTATGCATATGAACATCCCTTGCCCCAGTCTTTCCTTCCAGTCACTCCCTCATATTCTGTAAGTAGCTTCTAAAATGCTTCTAGACAAATCTCCTTAGGCATGGGCCTGATAAGACCCTCCCTTGATGACAGAGGAAAGTGGCCAGCCCCAGCTTCAAGACTGACTGTGGCCCTGTGAGGCTGCTCTGCAGAGACCACCATGCTCAGTTTTCTTGCTAGCCTTTATGTTACTGCCAGCTGTTCAGTTGCAGTGTCACCTTGAGCAGGTAGCTCGCCAGTGTCTTTACAGGATGTCTGTGTTCTCTCGGTAATTACCTCAATGCTATTACTTTGGGCAGGGTCTGTTTTAAACATCTCTTTTGTTCATGCTACTAATCTAAAGTAAGTAAGTGACCATTCCCTCAATCTAAGAGCATTTGTCATAGTTTTATGGCATCTATGACACCACTTTTACTATCCAGTCGTTATTACCCACACCTCTCTTCAACTGACAATAAACTCAACACCTGTTGTACTTTGTGCCTCAGAATTGATGCTATTTAACAAATGTAAAAATATATAAATGCTTTATAATGGATCTGTGAGCATTCTTCCTTATGATATGTTTTAGTATGGCTTCAAATAAAAGTTATTTTGTTTCAAGTTCTAAGGCTATATCAACACAATCAATAATATACTTTAGTAGTCAGCATATACATAGAAAACATGTGAAATAAACCTTATAGTGCTCACCTCACAATTTCAAAGATCCTTAGATTGGTTGGTCAAATGATTGGTGATTTGTGTTTACTTTGTGGCTTTTACATTGTGTATGTGCCTGCCTGTGGGCATGGGTGAGTGCCCATGTGTGTGTGTGTGTGTGTGTGTGTGTGTGTGTGCGTGTGTGCGCTTGCACGTGCTTGCACACTTGCACACTTGTGTTTGGAGGCCAGAGGTCAATGTTGCACAGGCTCCTCCATCCCTCACCATCTTATTTTCCAGATAGTGTCTCTTGCTGAATCGGGGGCTCATCTATTATAATGAACTTGCTGTCTAAAAAGCTCCAGGGATTTGCTGGTGTCTGGCTCCCAAGCACTGGAATGCAGAGTGTGCTGTCTTTCCTAGCTCTCCCCTTGGGTGCCGGCAATTAGAACTTAGGTTGTCATGATTGTGCAGCAAAGACTTTCCATACTGAGCTATTCTGCCCAGCCCCTTGACATTCATCTTTTACACTTTTGGTTTAATTAGTTTTTGTTAGATATGCCTTACTTTTTCGTTTGGATATTTTATCAAAAATGTTGCTCAGTTGCTTTGATTTCAGGCTAGTAAGGGTCATAAAGCATCTTGGGATTTGCTTATAAAGTGCTTTATTCTGAGTGTGATTTCAAAATATAAGGGCAAGTCAATAAAGTTTCATGCTGACAGAACAGGCTGGGACAAGGCAGAGAAGCAGAAAAAAATAATGTCAGGATCATGTCTAAATTAAATCTGTTTTTATTCATATCAACTGAAACCTCATTCTGATAGCAATGTCCAGGGCTAGAGCAGGGAGTGATAAATGGACAGTTTATGGTCATAGGAAGAGAGTGGAACATAAAAGGCATGTGGAAACTGGTGAAAGAGCAAGAATCGGTGATGATGTATGAGAGCCCACGGGGTCACAGGACGTCACGGGAACACCACACTTCCCAAGGGAAGGGGTAAGACACAGAGGCAAGCACACCATGTTAGAGAAGAGAGGTCAGATCATCTAAGAACATCCAAATGGTATGGGAAAGGAAAAGGAAATTTGGCTGTGAAGGGAAGGGTAGGGCAACACAGAAGGCAGCTGTGAGCCTATGGCTTCCTTTAGGAGATCTAGCTATGAACCTAGTTTTGGGGATTATGGTTAGGAAAAGCTCATTCAATCACTTACTCACGAGAATCTCATGATTCCGTTATACAGTCTAAATTGTTAAATGTACTCTTTCAGATGATTTCTTTTTAGGCAAATCCCTTGCAAATTCATATTTGTTTGATTAGCCCTGAAAATGTATATATAAGTAACATTATATGAACTCAACAGGTAATATTTAGAAATATGTATGTAGATAAAAAATACATATATATATATATGGAATAACAATGAGTGAAAAACAGGTCATGAATTTGAAGCAGGGTGTGTAGGGCATACAGGAGGGCTTAAAGCAAAGGTTCTTACCTGTGGGTCATGACCCCCTTTGGGGGTCACACATCAAGTATCCAAGTATCCTGCACACCATGTATTTACATTATGATTCACAACAGTAGCAAAATTACAGTTATGAGGTAGCAATGAAATAATTTTATGGTTTATAATTTTATGTGGGCCACTACAACACGAGGAACTGCATTAAAAAGTTGCATCATTAGGGAGGTTGAGAACCATTGGTTTAAAGGGAGGAAATGGAAGAGAGAAATGTTGTAATTAAACTACCATCTCAAAAGTAAACAAAAAACCAGAACAATAAAAATGAATAGCCTTGAAAACAGTATTACATTGATTTTTTTACAGTATTGACTCAAAGCATCTATTTCTCATTTTCCCCCTTTGAGCCCACCATACATCAAAGCCCTGATTGACAAGGAAGAGCAGAAGCACTCCCCCTCCTGATCTGCATCCATTACACAGTTCAGTCTGGTGTCAGCATTCAAGGCTACAGCACTGTCCAGCAGCTCCCTGCTCCTGACCAGGCGCCCACCCATTCTCACACTCCAGCACCTTTATAGGTTCTCTGCCTGCATGCCACGCATGAGGAGCTGCTTTCAATGGAATGAATTCAGCTTTAATCAACTCGATACCTGTTTTTATTGTGGCAACCCGTAACCTAAATGTGTATCTATAAAGCCACCCAATTTAAAGGTGGATTTGTCATGACTCTTGTCAAGTTAATAAAATTAACAATTAAGGTGGACTTGGCCTCTTATTTTGACCTTTCACTCTGGGATGATGAATCATAAAGTGGAGGCTAAGTGAGCTTGAATGGTGTGTTTTTGAATTTCAGCATTTAGAGCAGATTATTATTTCCTGGGTTTCCTTCCTCTCTGTCTCTGTCCCTGTCTCTCTGTCTCCCTCCTTTTCTCTTTCTCTCCCCTCCCTCTCTGTCTCTCCCTGTCTCCCTTTCTCTCTCTATGTCTCTCTTTCTCTGTGTGTATATCTGTGTATGTTATCTGTCTATACATGCGTTTCTATGTCTGTATCTGTGTGTCTCTAAGCTGTGGTATGCATGGTGTGTGTGTATGTGTGTGTATTTGTGTTTGTGTGTATGTGAATTTGTAGTGACTTGTATGCATATGTTTGTGTGTGTGTGTGTGCATGCAACTCTGTGCTTTTTGGTGTGTGTACCTGTGTGTATTATCTGTGTGTATATTTGTCTCTGTGTATATGTCTGTGTGTCTATGTTATGTTTGTGTTAATCTGCTCTAAATGCTGAAATTCAAAAACACACCATTCAAGCTCACTTAGCCTCCACTTTATGATTCATCATCCCAGAGTGAAAGGTCAAAATAAGAGGCCAAGTCCACCTCTTGTGTGATATCTGTATCTATATATCTCTATCTCTATCTCTATCTATCTATCAATCTATCTATCTATCTATCTATCTATCTATCTATCTATCTATCTATCTATCTATCTATCTACCTATCTATCTGCGAGTGTATGTGTGTGTGTTCCTATGTGTGTGCAACTCTGTACATGGGGTTTTCTGTGTCTGTGTCTATGTGAACATATATGAACATATGTGCGATATATGCATATTGGCATGGATGCAGGTATATGTGTGTTTAATATCTGTGTTCTTGGGAATGTGCCTGGCATCATTACTTCTTCATAAAGTTTGCTGGAGGCTAGCTCAATGTGGCACTTTCTCTTCAGCCATAATTGACAAGGAGTGGATAAAATAATTGATCAGAGGAATGTCAGGCCAGAAAGAATTACTCTTGAGTTTCTGAGATATTTCTTAGCTCTGTGTGGCCACTTCTGAGTTGCAGTGATCTTCTGGTCTATGTCTCAGGTACTGCATGGTCTGAGGTGGGGCAAGCATTCATGAAACACTGTGTAACTCCTCAGTATGGCATGCTAGTGGGACAATGAGTCTTCCCAGTGGAGAGGATGTGGTCACTGGAGTCAGTGTGGGGTCTGCACCAGCATGCTTTCTTGGGGAGATATGTGAATGTAAGGATTAGGAAACAGAGTTTTAAGAAAGAAAATATTAGGTTTTTTTAAATTCAAGTTCTCACTAGACTGACCTTGAATTTTCTGTGTAGTCCCTACTTAACAAAAATTTATGATCATCCCATATCATATATCCCTCAAGCTGGAAGTATGAGGTCAGTTATCTTTAAAAAGCAGTTTAAAAATGAGACAAAATTATATATATATATACATATATATGCATATATATATATATGTAAAGTTTCAGCATTGCAGTTAGTTTTCAAGTGTATATGTTTATAGACTTATAGACTACAGCAGAGTTTGGGATAATTATTTACTCCCAAACCATGATGACTTTGTTTCTGACTTTTAATCTGACTTTTACATGGCTATCAGGTCCAAAAGCTTCTATTTCCCATTTTCCGGTATTTAGTTAGCTATGTCCAAATAATGAAACTCCTTTGATCCAAAAGATATAAATATATGTAGATTTTGAGACCTTTTGTAAGACTAATGAGAGCCATATCAGTTGAAAGAGCCTTGCACCCCTCTGATTCTCCCATTTTTTCCTGCTTATAATATTTATACAATAGCTGTAACTTCAAAAACAATCTTGGACTCTGGGGTGATCCTATGATCCTTGAATGTAAGAAAATTTGCCTCTTGTAGAACTATTCATTTCTTATCATATTCTTCTATGTAAAAATGCCCAAATCTAACTTTAGTTAGTAAGGGGACTCTGTGAAGCCTTTTAAATCCCTTTGAGATTGCCTCTTGTAGAACTATTCATTTCTTATCATATTCTTCTATGCTATACCTCTCCTGGGCATATACCCAAAGGATTCCCCGGCATGCAATAAAGACACATGCTCCATTATGTTCATAGCAGCCTTATTTATAATAGCCAGAAGCTGGAAAGAACCCAGATGCCCCTCAAAGGAGGAATGGATTCAGAAAATGTGGTATATTTACACAATGGAATACTACTCAGCAATTAGAAACAATGAATTCACAAAATTTTTAGGCAAATGGTTTCATCTGGAAAATATCATCCTAAATGAGGTAACCCAATCACAAAAGAATACACATGGAATGCACTCTCTGATAAGTGGATATTAATTAGCCCAGAAGCCCTGAATACCCAAGGCACAAATTGCATAACAAATGACTCCCATGAAGAAGTATGGAGAGGGTCCTGATCCTGGAAAGGATCGATCTAGCATTGGAAGGGAATATAAGGACAGAGAAAAAGGAGGGAGGTGATTGGAGAATGGATGGAGAGAAGAAGGTTTATGGGACATATGGGGAGGGGGGATCCGGGAAAGGGGAAATCATTTGGAATGTAAACAAAGAATATAGAAAATAAAAATATTAAAAAAAATGCCCAAATCTAACTTGAGTTAGTAAGGGGACTCTGTGAAGCCTTTTAAATCCCTTTGAGATATAGAAAAGAAACACACACACACACACACACACACACACACACACTGTCCTCCCAAGACATTAGCATATTAGCATATGCTTTAATGCTTTAATTTCTTGGCAGTTAAAATGAGTTGAGGGGGGACTTCATGATCCCAAGGATTGCTGACACTGGTTGCAGAAAGAGAACAATGAAATACCTTTTGTGAATTATTGAACTTCCCCAGTGCCTGGCAGGGAGTGTGTGGGTGAATATCTGGGTGCATCTGAGTCATGTGCCTGCACTCTGACATGAGGCCTCAACACTCAAGAAAAGGGTTGCACCTACTGTCTGTCAGAATGTGAATATTAAATGCTTAAATGAGCTAACATAAGAAGTAACATATGTTGCATCTTATCTTCCCCCTTTCCTTTCTCTGTGAACAAGAAATAAGAAAAATCATGAGATACACAGGGCAGATTAACATAGATAAAAGGAGCATTTTGCTTTAGAGTTGCTGTTGACATCTTTCTGATATTAATGTTGCATTACTGTTAAAAGTCAGGTTTTTAATTCTTATTATATTATTGATGATTCACCTTCTACCTTCATTAGGGTAAAATTTGGGTTTAAAAAGTTACAGAAAGCATATTCTATACAATGGTATCAAAAACTGGTCTTTCCCATTATCTTAAAATTCAGAAGGATTCCACATGAGTGCTAAGGGGTCAGCCTCCAGACTCCAGCTTTATACTAATGTCAGTTTTCTTAATTTCCTCCTTCATCTGGTTCCGCATGGAATTGGAAAGGGTGTGCCTAAATTGTTGGCATTTAACTTTTACATACTGTGTTATTTCCAAGTGAAATTTTAATTAGCACTTTATGATAGTCCCAATTTTATACTGACACAAAAGCAGACAGTGTCTTTTTAACATGCGTTTCTGAAGTGCTAAGTACACATTTTTTTTCCTCGAGATTTGAAGTTCATATGACTATCAGTATATAACAGGTGGTAGTGGAGAAGACAGTCATACTAAATTTATTATTTTCATCATATATTTATTATCTAAAATTAATTTTTATAAAGGAGAGTAGAATCTGGTACAGATTAGAAAAATAGAGGGTGATGTGAATAGTTAACATATGGGTTTCAGAAGAGTTCTTCATTAATCATTAGCAACTGTTATAAATATTTTAGATTTTTATTAAAAGTCTGATGCCAAACATTTTATAATTTGCATGTTGAAGAGTGAGAGAGTGGTGCTTAGTAAATGTTTCATAAAATGAATTCAGAGTCAGCTGGAATTTCAGAGCTAAGCTTATTTTGCCCACGTGATCAGTAGTATTGCCATCAATAATTACCCGACGTAAGCTACTACATGGATTGCATTTTATTTTCTGCTTCTGTGATAAAATACCATGACAAGAACAACTTAGGATCAAAAGGGGTTCCTCTTAGCTCACAGTTGCTATGTGATAGGTTATAGCCGCAGGGAGGTCACAGGACGAGAGCTTAGAACAAAGCAGTCAGCGAATGAGAGCATTCCATGCTCAGCTCACTCTCTCCTTTTCTTCTCCGCCAGGGTCCAAGCCTAGGGAATGGTGCTGCCTATGGTGAGCAGGACTTCCTGACTAATATAAATAAGACAATGCTCCACAGAGACTTGTAAGCCTGCTCAATCTATACAGCTTTTGTTAAGACTTTCTTCTCAGGGTATTCTATGATATATCAAGTTGACAGTTAAAATTAGCCATCACAAATACTGTTTCTGAAATCTTGGTTAGATTAATATTTTAAATAATAAAACTAAGCACTTATAACTGATTCGTTTATATTATTTAATTTAAAATTGTTATGAATTCCTATGTTCTATAACTTTTATTAAAGTATTTTTTTTTGTGAAACATAAACACAAGATAACATAAAACCAACCAACCAAGAACAATAAAAACCACATCTGCACAATTTTCACAAGTTGGCTGTTGCAGTTTTCAGGTAACTGGCTTTTTTCTTCTCACTTATTTTCCTTTAAGTCCTTGTGTGTTCCTCAGCAATGGTGGTTTCTCATTCTTCATCTTTGCTAGTAGAAGAGTTAGAAGATAGATGTCATCTATAAAGAGGAGGGATGGAGAGAGAGAGAGAGAGAGAGAGAGAGAGAGAGAGAGAGAGAGAGAGAGAGAGAGAGAGAGAGAGAGAGAGAGCTCTACCAACTCTACTGGTACTTAGCTATTGGACTTTCAAGCCTACTACTTTGTGAGAAATAAATTTCAGATTTTTAAAAAAAAACCCCTGCAGTGTGTTGTCCTTTGTTTTAGTGGCCTGAATGGATTAGGGTACAAGAAAGTTTGAATCTACTAGGCTGTTGGCAGAGCAGTGACCATAATAAAATAAATGAATGGACATGAAGAAAAGGAGACAACTTCAGGTTAAATGCATGCATATATGTATGATGAATACTCTCACCATGATTTTTCCCTGCCATTGAAGTGGACTTCAGTGTGACTAAAATTTGATTATAACCACTTTAAGAACAGACACAGACTACTGATGATTAAGGTATAATTTGTGTACTACATATGGGGGTGACTATGATGTAACTGTATGTTTTGGCTATTTTACTTAGCTAGCTCAAATTCAACTCATATTAGTAAGAAAATATATGGTATCAGGGTTCAAGATTGCAATATTATTCAATTTAAAAATATTAATTCAATCAGTTTTAAATTATTATATTGGCATTCTAAAGAAATTTAAGTTCAACTAGAAAGTAAATGAGTGCATAATTTAAGAATTTAATTAAAAATTCCTTATCTCAGCATTATTTTCATTTTAAAAATTTCAGAATACAGATATTCAGTTGCCTTTAATCTAAAAATAAAGTTACAGTAAATACAGAAGACTAAACACACCATAAAGGAATTGTGAAACTTCCCTTCCAAAGCCTAGAGTGGCTTTTTTCTCCTTTCCATATTTATTCTTCAACAGTAATAATAAATTAAGTTGGAGGAGGCAAACTATGCAATCACTCCTCCACAGCTTCATTCAAGAAACCTTGTCAGCCAGGGCCATCTCCACCCCACAGCTGGCTGGGCATATATATTCAAGCTGCCAGGCAACCAAATGGTACACTGGGGTAGCAAGGCCACCCAGAGGTGACAATCAAACCCAATGCATGAAATCTCTTGTTGGCAACCTATACAAAGACAAAAGAGTTGTGTTGTCTGAGAAACTTAGAGATGATCCTTCAGCTCGTTTGCTGTGATGTGTTTCCTTCCGTCCTGCTCTCCCCAGCCTAACCCTGCCTGGATCACTCCTTCTACAGTTCCTGTGCCTTTCTCTACCCTTCTGTGCCCTGAACTACATAGCCATGGGCATGACTGTTCCCTCCTTCATGTCATTCAGTCATGCTTTAAAGAAATAATGAACAGACATCCACTGTACATCACAGCAGCTAAAGTTAATGAAAAAATATTTTGTACTTGAAGATCATAGACTGTAGGAGTAGTAGCAATAGATTACCAGAAAAAAGCAGTGTGTGTTGAGATGATAGACAGGCTAATTAGCTTGATTTGAGTATTCTGTACCATATAAGTATGTGAAAACATCATGTATATCATGAATTTAAAAAATTGATTTTATGTGTGTATATATGGTATGCTGTATGACATGTATGCTTACATGCATGAATGGCATATATATATATATGTATATATACATATATATATATATATATATATGTGTGTGTGTGTGTGTGTGCATGTACACATGCATGTGTGTATATGAGGTGGCATAAGGTTGATGTTTGATAACTTCCTTATTTCCTCTCCATTTTATTTGCTGAGGAAGGATCTTTCACTTAATTTGGGACTCATGTTTTGATTTGTTTATCAAACTGGCTTGCTCAGAGGATTCCATCTCTGCCTTCCATGGTCAGGGAGTTGTACTGAAAGGTCAGGGAGGTTTTTTACTGAGATCTGAGAATCCAAACTCAAGTCTTCACACTTGAAAAGGGCTGAGCTCTCTTCCAAACACCTAAAATCTTCAAGCTATCTGTTTCTGAAAACTAAAGTGAAGAACAGCCTGCAGTCTAGGGCCGCAGAGTTGATGACAAGCCCATCCAGGGAGTTTCTGGGTTAGTTCATAGAAAATAGAAGTATACCATTCAAATACAAAAATCTTCTGGACCATTTATTAAACTCTATCCCTACTCTAGCCCTGGGGGCACTGTCTACTGCTTCAGTGATCAATGGACTGTCTGGGAGAAAGCTTGTCCCCTGTTCCTGATAACACAATGATGTCCAGTGATTCCCCTGACCCAAACTACTCAGGCCAGTACTGCTGAGTCTTGGTTATTAGTGAGTATTGTATTACTCTTAGAAATGTATGTTCTAGCACTTAGTTAGAGAGAGTAGTAATTGTAGGGGAGAGTCAAAGATGAGAAGGGGAGGGAGGAAAAAATGAAAGAAAGAAGTCCGGAACACAGAGAAACCACAAAAGATGCTGTGTGTGTATGTGTGTGTGTGTGTATGTGTGTGTATGTGTGTGTGTGTGTATGTGTGTGTGTGTATGTGTGAGTGCATGTGTATGTGCATTCCCTTTTATAAAAAGAACTATACATGGACACTCATGTAATCTTTTTCAAAGTAGTTCTTAAATATTTACATTCTTCCACAAGCTTCCTTTTATTCTCTTGAAGAACAGAAGCCTTTTGTGCATCTGATAAACAGGTAGTGTGTAATTAGAATAGATATCATGACAATAAGTCCATATTTTTCTGAGTACATTGTCTGGTGAGTTAAAATGGCTTACCTGGCTTGTAAACATTTTCATTTCTTAGTCAAATTCTGAGTTTGCACTGTTAATGTTTTTCCAGAAGGAAACTATAGCTAGGATGCTAGAGAAGGGTCATGCTTTCTGATACTTTCCATGTTCTATAGTTGGTTTCTGGTTCTTACAGCAGGGAAATCTGCTTGTATTTTGCTTATTAAAGATCTACATTACCACTTAAAACTTTAGCAGGCAGGATGATAGTATCAAATTCTAAGACCAATTTCCTTTCTCCCGCATCTCCACGGGAATGAAACCGTAACTGGGAGTACACATCATTGTGAGGCATTTTCCTTAGTGGTCAGTCAGTATGGTTTGTTTACTAGGAAAGCATTGTACAGTCTGTCTATATCAAGTCTGTCTGTGAGTAGCATGGAGAGATGCCACAAGTTCAGATAGGATGCTTATAGATAGGAACTTATTAAATCAAATTCCTTGTTAAAAAATGGGAAGGAGATGCTTGAGTAATGAATTCTAGAGCAACATGTGACGTTTAATGACTACCACCATACCATGGGACAGGATGAAGCATTGCTCTAGCAACCAAAATACTACCAGCCATGTTCTAGAATTCTCTGTAATCATAGGCAGAATACTTTCTTCCCTAATACTCCCAGAGAAATGTCTCACAACTCATTTTCATGATTATTCCAATTCCCCCCTTTAGTCTCTCCACACTGAATTCTCTCTGCTGTCATCCATACTCCACCTCTACACTTCAGAAACACTCTGCATTGATCCAACTTTTACATCAGTTGTAGAGGGCTTGCCTAATATGCTCAAAGACAATGCCTAGCAACGCACACACACACACACACACACACACACACACACACACTATAGTTAGGTACACAAATACAAAACACCACATGTATATAATATACTCAGGTACAAACACACACAGAGACACACGCACACCACATTCAGGTACATACATACACATATACAGGCAGATATATATGCACACACATACATACACACTACATTCATGTACAAACATAGCACACTCAAAGTACACACATGGGAACATATACTCATACCCATTCAGGTACACATGGGCAGACAGTCAGACACAGACACCCACCACCACCTCTAGTCGCCATACTCAGGCACACACAAATAAAATTTTACTCAGTAGACAAATTGATGCCCATGACTTAATTAAAAATGGTTGTTCCTTAGGATACTGCTTTGTCTATGGTTCCTCTGAAGAACATCTCTAGGGTCACTGGATAAAATAGGTTGCTGTCTTTATCTCTACGTCTCTATTCACATTTCACTCATTCTTCATTTCTTATTCCCTATTCCAACATCTCTAACAAATGGACACGTTTTCTTGTTATTTCCATTGTTTGCTAAATAATAATGAATATCATCCTATAGTGCCTTGCTGGGCTGCTCAAGAGTAGATGACACCTTCTTCTTCTGTCACTTTCTTAAGGTCTTCTGCGAATCAGAGGCCTAGTTCAGGCTCTTGGTTTCTATAAAACCTCACATTTTGGGCCATTTTTCCTCAACCATTTGTTTCTACAGTTGCATCACAACTTTTGTCATCCAGATGCAGAATGCTCTTAATTATTGGTGTTAAGCACTTACTCCAGTGCAGCTGATTCTGTGCTCCTCACTTGGTAGTTACACTCTGAGACTTTCACCACATAATTCCCATGAATGATTTTGTCTATATTTATTAAGCCTATTTCCACTTAAGTCTGTAACCCAACATTAAAAACTAATTATTTTATTTTTTGTAAACTTCGTGTCTAAGTACTGTGCCTGCGTCATTCTCATCCTTCCCTCCCCAGGGCACCTCCTTCTGTGCATCTGCTCCATCACAAATTCATGAACTCTTATTTAATTATTATTTATAATACAACATTTAACTTCTGCCTTGACAGGTTGCCAATTTGTTGTACATTTCACCTGTACCTTGTGCTTTGTTAGTATCCAACACAGCGGTCCAAATTTCCTAATAAACACTCTTCTGGTGTCCCTGAACCTGCAATCCCCAGGTCTTTTTTGACTTCCAAGGCTTTCTCCTTTCAGTTTCCCAGATTGATTTCTCTCTCCTCCAATCGACTATTATCGACCTCCAATGGGTTCTCTCTTGATTTTCCTCTTGGGAAACATGTCCCTTCCAAGGATTTAAATATCACCATAGGCCAACAGTTCCCAAGTTTCTGCCTCCAGCTTGAGTTCTCCACGTTCCTGTTTCATACATCTACGTGTGTGTGTTACTGGTATCTTCAGTCATGTTAAACACTTGATCTTCTTTACCAAACTGTGGTCCTAACATGTCTGTCTTTGTTCTTCCTTGTTTGAGACAGGTAATTGTGCCTGATCTTTATAAAGAATGAGCACTTAGAGAAGCAGTCCGCTTTAACTTTTGATTTTTTTTGTTCCATTGTCCATATATTAACCAGCTGATTTACAAAAAAGGCTGATCTTGCCTTGTGCCTCTGTTCTTTAAATCACTTTGGCATCTTCCCACCTTTCTGCAGTGAAGCAAAGATTCCTTAGAGACATGAGACTTAGCATGATCTGACATCTGCCTTCAGCATTTTACCTCAGTCTTATGCATCCTATCTGAACTTGTACCAGTGTGCTTTCCTCTCTCATCTCTGCTCTATTTAAAAATTCCTTGAACAAGCTAAGCTCTCTGTCTCCTCAGGGTCTGTGTTGACGCTTGCCCTTATGCTCTGACTATTTAACATTCGCCTCCCCTTTCAGAGCTGATGCTTTTCCCTGGGCCTCAGTTTAAAGAGAAATCTTCCTTGACATGGATGTCAGCTATTCAATGAACACAGCAATTTGTTTCCTCAAGAAATATGGAAATATGATTAATATTTACTTACTTTTTATTTCACTTATGCATTTAATTACAAAATTCTATATTGAAGTTTGAGTTCCTTCAAGTCAGAGAAAACCCTTATCTTGTTTACTTCTGAACTTCTGTGCCATGTACAGCAATTAGCACTTAGCAATTACATAATGAAGACTGTACTAAATGTTTCTTAAAACAAATAGGAATTATTTTCTACATTTCTTCTTCATTCTGTATTATACCACATTTAGTTTTTAAAACTTCCCTTAAAAACACTTATGCTAATGAGATTCCATGCATTTTTCTTTGGATAATCGTAATCCCTAATTATACATGGTTATGGAATAATAGCCTATCATTATATACCACCCTTTATTTTAGGGTTTCAGAACTAGTTAGAAATCATAATTAATGAACAAACAGAGGTGATGATACTGAGTTATTAAAATTACTTTATGTATAGACCTGAGTTTTCTTTTTAAAGAATAGATTAGCTTGGTGATTCAAGACCTCAATGTGAAGGCCTTTACAGTGAAAGAAATTTAAACCAAGAAAGCAAAGCTCTATAATTAAAGGTTAGTTAGATGCTTTTATTGAAAACCATTAAGTGAAATAAAAGATCATTGTTCTATTTACAAATATTTTTGGAAGATGACCATAAGACTAGTGAAGAAATTGTCATACCAGAAACTTACTGAACTGGTGTAATCTAGAAACTTTCTGGACTCTGGAACTATCAAGCTGATGGAGATGATCTCTATAGCAACATAAATTTACACCAGTATGGTAAGTAGTGCCCATAGAATAATGAAAAACATGCCTTGATTCAAAAAGAAGGAAAGTCCCAAACATGCCCAAAGAGGGCTCAGAATGGCTCCACAGGAGGAGTTCTTGTATTTCTAGCTAAGAATTTGTAGGTGCTAGGTAGGTAAAGAATCAGAATTATTTCCTGGAGTAAGAGAGAGGAATAGAGAAGGCAAAAGCTATCCCATGTGAGACTAAGGATCACGTGGTCAGAACACAAAACGACAGGAGGGAAACAGCAGTAGTGATTTTAGCATAAGAAGCAATGGTGCCCATCCCTACTATGCACAACCAGTACCCAAGAAGGCTGAAAAAGAGGAAACTTCACTTTGTGCCATTGGTCTCCACTCAACTTTAGGTTAACATGATGGAACGATTAAATTCCAGTAGTATTGTAATAAAACTGTATAAGTAGCCTCTGCCATTTCGCTTTAACAACAGTGATTGCTGAATCCAGTTAAGCATGGTAAACAACTTTCTATATATTTCTGCATCTTGAAATAATTTGGCGCCTAAATTTTAGGCTAGCCATTAACCTTGAGATTGTTTAAAATTTAATTTTTAAAAATGGCACAGAAGAGTTCCTGCCCGTAACTTATTTTTCTCATATGTTGAGTGAGTGGTCATTTGTGTTCCAGGGTGGGACAATTTCAGTAATGACTGTGTTTAAAACTAGAGAACTCCTACAGCTGATAAACAACTTCAGCAAAGTGGCTGGTTACAAAACCAACTCAAGCAAATCAGTAGCCTTTCTATACTCAAAGGATAAGCAGACTGAGAAAGAAATTAGGGAAATGACACCCTTCACAATAGCCAAAAACAGCATAAAGTATCCTGGGGTGACTCTAATCAAACAAGTGAAAGACCTATACAACAAGAACTTCAGATCTCTGAAGAAGGAAATCGAAGAGGACCTCAGAAAATGGAAAAATCTTCCATGCTCATGGATTGGCAGGATTAATATAGTTAAAATGGCCATCTTGCCAAAAGCAATCTACAGATTCAACGCAATCCACATCAAGATCCCAACTCAGTTCTTCATAGAGTTAGAAAGAGAAATTTTCAAATTCATCCAGAATAACAAAAAACCCAGGATAGCTAAAACTGTTCTCAACAGTAAAAGAACTTCTGGGGAAATCAGTATCCCAGACCTCAAATATTACTAAGAGCAGTAGTGATAAAAACTGCATGGTATTGGTACAATGTCAGGCAAGTGGATCAGTGGAATAGGATTGAAGATCCAGAAATGAACCCACATACCTATGGTCACTTGATCTTCGACAAAGGAGCTGAAAACATCCAGTGGAAAAAAGATAGCTTTTTCAACAAACGGTGCTGGTTCAATTGGAGGTCAGCATGCAGAAGAATGCGAATTGATCCATTCTTATCTCCTTGTACTCAGCTCAACTCCAAGTGCATCAAGGACCTCCACATAAAACATGACACACTGAAACTAATAGAAAAGAAACTGGGGAAGACCCTTGAAGACATGGGCACAGGGGAAAAGTTCCTAAACAGAACACCAATAGCTTATGCTCTAAGATCAACAATTGACAAATGGGACCTCATAAAATTACTAAGTTTCTGTAAGGTAAAGGCCACTGTCAAAAGGCCAAAATGTCAACCAATAGATTGGGAAAAGATCTTCACCAACCCTAAATCCAACAGAGGGCTAATATCTAATATATACAAAGAACTCAAGAAGGTAGACCTGAGAGAGCCAAATAACCCTATTAAAAAGTGGGGTACAGAGCTAAACAAAGAATTTTCACACGAAGAACTTCAGATGGCTGAGAAGCACCTTAAGAAATGTTCAACATCATTAGTATTAGGGAAATGCAAATTAAAACAACCCTGAGATTTCACCTCACACCAGTCAGAATGGCTAAGGTTAAAAACATAGGAGACACCAGGTATTGGCAAGGATGTGGAGAAAGAGGAACACTCCTCCACTGGTGGGATTGCAAGATGGTACAACCACTTTGGAAATCAGTCTGGCTGTTCCACAGAAATCTGGGCAGAAATCTACTTCCAGAGGACCCTGCTATACCACTCCTGGGCATATACCCAGAGGATCCCCCGGCATGCAATAAGGACACATGCTCCACTATGTTCATAGCAGCCCTATTTGTAATAGCCAGAAGCTGGAAAAAAAACCCAGGTATCCCTCAACAGAGGAATGGATACAAAAAATGTGGTATATTTACACAATGGAGTACTATTCAGCCATTAGAAACAATAAATTCATGAAATTCTTAGTCAAATGGATCGAGCTGGAGAACATTATACTAAGTGAAGCAACCCAGTCTCAAAAGATCAATCATGGTATGCACTCACTGATAAGTGGATATTAGCCTAGAAACTTGGAATATTGAAGACATAATCCACATATTAAATGTCCAAGAGGAACGGAGGAGCGGCCCCTGGTTCTGGAAAGACTCAGTGCACCAGTATAGGGGAATACCAGAACAGGGAAGTGGGAAGGGGTGGATGGGGAAATAGGGGGAGGGAAGAGGGCTTATGGGACTTTCGGGGAGTGGGGAGCCTGAAAAGGGGAAATCATTTGAAATGTAAATAAAAAATATATCGAATAAATAAAAAAGTCAAAAAAAGCAATTCATGAATCACAATGATAGATGAACCATATTAAAAATTCTAAGGGTTAAGCTATTACCCACATGACTTAGTCTCTTTATTTTCCCTTCTGGTGGTACAAATGGTTTTCTGTTACATTCCAAAGACATTCTTAAATTTTCATGTTACTAGACTTCTGCCAACTTTGAGACTCTGAGTGCATCGTTTTCTCTTGAGTTTTCTGTTCTCTAAATAGTCTTGGATTCTCTAGCCCCTCAGACTCCTGTGAGCTAGTGATTAGATATGGAGTTTTCTGTATACTGCCCTACCCAAGCCTTCTGTTTCCCTGGTGGTTTCAAGACAAGAGTTGATCTAGTTCCTGCTTTGTTGTTGGCCAGCTGTCTTTCCTCTGCTGGGTATGAAAGAAATTCTGTTATTTACTTATAATGTATTTTTGAGAATTTCATACAATATATTTTGATGACATTTCTTTCCATCCCTGGTTCTTTATCACCTCCCTACTCATTGTAACTTCGCATGATGGAATGAGATCATGGCTGTATCTGGGGTTGAAATTCTCGTGATAACTGTTATGGGATACTCTTGTTTTTGTTTAAAGCTTTACTCACTTTCTAAAAGTTCTTGGTGGCTCTTGCTGGCTTTCTAGATTTTGGAGTTATCTCATATTTCCCCTCCTTATCCCCTCTACTACAAAACTTAAATCTCTTTCCATTTTCTAGGTTAGTGACTATTTCGTGATTCTTCATTCTTCATAATGTAGTGGGTCTTATCTGTGTCTTTTGCTTCTCCCATTCTGTTCTGGAAATGTAGGCGTTTTATCCCAGTTAGTAGATTTTGGGAGGAAATTGTCTAATCTAATAGGAAATCTCTCGATCTATTTTGGTAACATAGAAATACTGTTCTATAAAGTTACTCTTTCATGTTTTCGATGCTTTCTCTCTACAGACACAACACCTGAACACTATTGTATATTTTACAAAATGACTCCAAATCTGGACCTTCTCTGTCTTTCTGCAAGGGGCATTCTTTTGGTCATTTCGGGTATTATCGTCTCCTGGACCATCCCTGACTAAACATTACAGAAGAGTAGGCCATCAGCAGCAGAAAAACCTTTAAATTCACATTGTGGAGTGAGAGAAGACTTTGGGATTCTTTTGATACAGCACAGCATATGAAGAAGAAGCAGTGCTTGGCATATGGAATATGACTTTAAGTGGATATTAGAGCAGAAACCCAAAGAGCCTCCAGGTCAGGAAGATGTAGGTGAGAGGTCTGCCTAACATCACATGGAAGTGCTCTGTGATAATTTGTCACTCAAAGGTTCCTAGAAGTCTGCTCCTCATCTTGTCTTCCTGTAAAGAGCCTTATTGAGGTGCCATGCCACGTGGCAGGAACTTGACATCGACCATGCATGAAGTTCCTCTCCCAGCCTTTGAGTGGGAACTCCTGTGTCAGCCATAATCCCCTCCACCTAGGGTGGAGTGCTCAAACAAAGGTGAAGCCCATAGTTCTTCAAGGACCTGCAGTTTCCTGAGAAACAAAAGCCACCCGTGGAGCAACTGAACTGATTCTTCTGAGAAGCTTCCAGACTTTTCCCCCTGCCTATATATATTGGGAGTTCTTCAGTAAACTTTGAGACCTTGAATAGCAGGTGTTATCTTGGTCTCTGCCTCTTTTTTGCCACCTTCCCATACATCCCCAGCTTCCTCCTCACCCCCCCCCCCAGGTAACCCGTTCGATGTAACTGTGGGCAGTTACATCCTTCCTCAAACTTCTACCCCCTCTATCTACATTCTTGGTACCCACCAATTCCTCCTTACTACTGTTTTTCATATTCGTCATCCGTTACTCCTCTTGCTCTAGAGTCACAAGGTCCTTGGATATGGCGTTAAGAATAGATTCTCTCTGTATTTCCTCTCATGGGTATTTTGTACCCCTTCAAAGAAGGACTAAAATATCCACACTTTGGTCTTCCTTCTTGAGCTTCATGTGGTCTGTTAATTGTATCTTGGGTATTCCAAGCTTCTGAGCTAATATCAACTCATCAGTGCATAGCATATGTGTTTGTGATTGGGTTACCTCACTCAGGATATTTTCTAGTTCCATCCATTTGCCTAAGAATGTCACAAATTCATTGTTTTTAATAGCTGAGTAGTACTCCATTGTGTAAATGTACCACATTTTCTGTATCCATTCCTCTGTTGAGGGACATTTGGGTTCTTACCAGCTTCTGGCTATTATGAATAAGGCTGCTATGAACGTAGTGGAGCATGTGTCCTTATTACATGCTGGAGCATCTTCTGGGTATATGCCCGGGAGTAGTATAGCTGGTTCCTTAGGTAGTGCTATGTCCAATTTTCTGGGGAACAGCCAAACTGATTTCCAGAGTGGTTGAACTAGTTTGTAATCCCACTAGCAATGAAGGAGTGTTGCTCTTTCTCCACATCCCTGCCAGCCTCTGCTGTCACCTGAGTTTTTTTTTTTTTTTTGAATTTTTTTGTTCGATATATTTTTTATTTACATTTCAAATGATTTCCCCTTTTCTAGACACCCACTCCCCGAAAGTCCCATCAGCCCCCTTCCCTCCCCCTGTTTTCCCACCCAACCCTTCCCACTTCCCTGTTCTGGTTTTGCCCTATACTGCTTCACTGAGTCTTTCCAGAACCAGGGGCCACTCCTCCATTCTTCTTGTACCTCATTTGATGTGTGGATTATGTTTTTGGTATCCCAGTTTTCTAGGTTAATATCCACTTATTAGTGAGTGCATACCATGATTCATCTTTTGAGTCTGGGTTACCTCACTTAGTATGATGTTCTCCAGCTCCATCCATTTGTCTAAGAATTTCATGAATTCATTGTTTCTAATGGCTGTATAGTACTCCATTGTGTATATATACCACATTTTTTGCATCTACCCTTCTATTGAGGGATACCTGGGTTCTTTCCAGCTTCTGTCAATTATAAATAGGTCTGCTATGAACATAGTGGAACATGTATCCTTATTACATGCTGGGGAATCTTCTGGGTATATGCCCAGGAGTGGCATAGCAGGATCTTCTGGAAGTGAGGTGCCCAGTTTTCTTAGGAACCACCAGACTGATTTCCAGAGTGGTCCCAATTTGCAACCCCACCAGCAGTGGAGAAGTGTTCGTCTTTCTCCAACATCCTCGCCAACATCTGGTGTCTCCTGAATTTTTAATGTTAGCCATTCTGACTGTTGTAAGGTCACCTGAGTTTTTAATCTTAGCCATTCTGACTGGCGTGAGGTGGAATTTCAAGTTGTTTTTATTTGCATTTCCATTTGGTATTCTTCAGTTGAGAATTCTTTATTTAGCTCTGTACCCCATTTTTAAGAGGGTTATTTGGTTCTCTGGAGTCTGACTTCTTGTGTGCTTTGTATATATTGAAAATACAGAGACAAAGTGGAGCAGAGACTGAAGGAAAGACCATGTAGAGACTGCCCCACCTGGTGATCCAACCCATATACAGTTACCAAACCTAGACACTATTGTGGATACCAACAAGTGCTTGCTCACAGGAGCCTGGTAGAGCTATCTCCTGAGAGGTCCTGCCAGTGCCTGACAAATACAGAGGGGGATGGTCTCAGCCAACCATTGAACTGAGCACAGGGCCCCCAATGGAGGAGCTAGAAAAAGGATCCAAGGAGTTGAAGGGTTCGTAGCTCCATAGGAGGAACAACAATATGAACCAACCAGTACCCCAAAAGCCCCTAGGGACTTAACCCCCAACAAAAGAATACACATGGATAGACCCATGCCTCCAGCTGCATGGGTAGCAGGGGATGGCCTGGTCAGCCATCAATGAGAGAGGAGACCCTTAGACCTGTGAAGGCTCATTTCCCCAGTGTAGGGGAATGTCAGGTCAGGGAAGCAGTCATGGGTGGGTTAGTGAGCAGGGGGAGGGATGATGGGATAGAAGGTTTTCAGAGGGAAACATGGAAGGGGTATAACATTTGAAATGTAAGTAAAGAAAATATCTCTATAAAAGAAATAGATTCTCTCTTTGTGTTTTAGGGATTCTGGACACTATGTCTCTTGTCCTTCCTGATTGTTCTTTTCCCTATGCCCGGGTCATTTCCTCATGCAGTGCTAGTCCAAACTGAGCAACTAAGGAGCAACTCTCTTCAGATGAACATTTTTCATTCCTAATAGATCAAGTTAAAATATTTCCATTTTGGAGGAAAAAAGTTAATGCTCTAAAATTAGATGAGTATATGTAGACTATCTGTCGTCAAAGCAAAACAATAATTATTGATCAATAGCAGAGACTGAAACAATAATTAAAGTGATGGATATATTTCAGAAATGTGAAATTCTCCTACTTTATAAAATACCAGAATCATCTTCAGTGTAAAAGATGCACCACGGTATTATATTCTTATGTTATATAAGAATAACTGCAAGCACATTAATAAAATAATACCAGCAATATTTACTAGACAAGACATAAAGACTGCTAAATTTCACAAATAATCACCACCATTAGTAATTTTTAAAATGCAAGGTAAATGGTGCAATGAATAATATCAATAATTTTGTTTAAAAAAGGACATATTGTGTGGGTCATCTGCTGGGCAAGTTCTGCAATGCAAGATTCCTAAGGCAGCATATAAATATTTTGCGGGAGCATTAGATACATTTTATGTTCTTGGGGCATAAAAAAGGAGTGCTAGACATAACAACACATCAGGAGATGTGATTTGAGTATGTGTGTGTTTCTAAAGTAGGCTGAAGAAGCAATATGGTATAATAATAAAAACAATGATCTTTGGATATTGACTTCTACACTGACTAACTTTGCAAGTTCAAGAACTGGATTTGGCTAGCTCTTACTACTGGCTTTGAACTTATTAATCAGGGTCAGGTTGCATGTTCACTGGGTGCCCGTGCTCTATTTTACTCACTTGCAAATTAACCATATTAAGGGTATGAACACCACACCACAGGACACAGTGTTTCTTTGTTATTTTAAGCTTGCTAATTTTACATTTTCACTTTTCTTTTCTTTTCTTTTCTTTTTCTTTTCTTTTCTTTTCTTTTCTTTCTTTCTTTCTTTCTTTCTTTCTTTCTTTCTTTCTTTCTTTCTTTCTTTCTTTCTTTCCTTCGATGTATGCATGTTTGTGTGCTTGCATTAGTTTATGGGTACCACACCCATGCAGATACCCAAGGGTAATAGAGAGTGGTGATTGCCCTGAAACTGGTATCACAAGCAGCTGTGCCATGCCTGATGTTGGTCCTGGGCACTAAATCCAGGTCCTCTGCAAGAGCATTAAACCCTGATAATCACCAAATCATCTTTCCCAACCCTTAAAAAGAACAATTTTGCATTTAAAAATCTCAGGCACAGACCTATTGTTCCATATTATCACATTGAGATATATATGTTATAAACTATCTTTCATAAAATAGTTTAATACAATTTTTAAAAAATAGTTTCAAAAGAGAAAATGGAATAATAAAGCATATGTTTAAATTTATTTCTAAAAAACAAGCTCAGTGCTAAAACCCAAGAAAATATTTTAATAGTTATTTCTAGTTAGCATTGCTTTCTACAGTTTTTGGCAGAGGGTTTATAATTTTTAAAAGCTTGTTGTAATTAGATTAAAAACCCCCAGCTGGAAGTTCTTGAGGTGCCTTCCCTAGCTCCTAAAGCTAATCGCTTTTTTCATCTCCCACAGCTTCCCACCACTCTACTCCAAACTCTGTGAAAGTCAGTAACAAGCTTTGTTTAACTTTTCTCTATTCTCTGACTTAGAGCAGATCCCTTAGACATTAAAATAACTATAAATAAAGCAAAAACCCCAACTCTTACAGCACTGACTGATAATAGGTGGCAAAGGGGTTTAAAAGATGCTAATCACAGCCGGAAGAGTTCTTGATATCTTTGATAGTAATAGATGGATGAGTCTTCAGGGTGGAAAACTACAGTGGAAAGCTTTCTAGAGTCTCTCTCTCTCTCTCTCTCTCTCTCTCTCTCTCTCTCTCTGTGTGTGTGTGTGTGTATGTGTGTGTGTGTATTTGTATACATTTATGTGTAAGTGAAAAGACACTATTTACACTTAAAATTATATCAGACCTTAAATAATATTGTTCTGTGATAGCCTTTATTGATGGTCTCCAGTAGATAAAAGGATGAGTTGACCTTTTGCTTTCTTTCTGGTCCTTGTCCATCACTACCTCCATGTGTTCTACAGAGGGCGCTACTCTTTCTTATCAGGTTTTGGTCTAAGCAGACACAAAATCCCTTGGCATTAAAGTGCTTGGTTAGTTCCAGATGGCTTTACTAAGTAGAAGCACACAGGAGTATTCAGTATGGTCTATAAATGGCCTTGCTTATAAATGACTCATTTCACAGCAAACCAACTTTTATTGAATACCACATGAGAGTTTGGGACTGGAAGTAAACCCTACTGACCTCTCTTGTGTCTCCAACTTTTCCATGTCCATCCATACCATTCTGTCCTCTGGCAGCAAACATTTTCTCTCAATCCCAGACACAGGTATGAGAAAAGGTGTCTTCCTTCCCCATCAGAAGACCCAAAACTTTCCTGATGACCTGATTCCTCAGCTGTGTGTATATGGACTTAACACAGCACAAGATCAGCTGTAGATTCAGGAGTTAACGACAGTGAGTGACTTCCAAGATCAAAGTGAGAGAACAAGAAGTGTGTTTCCTTGCATCATGCATTATGAGAAGAGGAAAGCAAACATTTTTAAAAGATTATTCCTATTTATATTTATGTTGGTGTGTAAGTATATGTGTGTATGTATCTATGTGGAGGTACCTATGGATGTGGAGCCCCTATAACTAGAGTTACTGGCATTTGTGAGCTGCTCTATAGGAGGAACTCTTTAAGAATGGCCACTGCTCTTAAACACTGAGTTCTCTTTCCACTGTATTTTCACGATCTAATCATTCACGAACTTAAAGTATTTTGAAATAACTGATCACTTTTCATTTCTGATATATTTTCTACACCCGAACACTTCTCAGCAAAGACTTTTAAAATCTCTGTTGCCCTAGAAATGTAGAGAGAAGAGGGGGCATATCTCATTTTTAAGCCTTAAGTATTACTGAGACAGAATAGAAATAGAATACAGCATCAGTTGAAATCAGTTTCTGCCTGTCCAGCTAAGACTTGGCAAGAGACAGAATACCAGTCTCTCTGTACCATGAAAGACAGTGATACAACTGTGCACATGCATGTGTTGACTTGTTCCATGATAGTGCAGTCCATCTTACAGTCCTCTGTGATAAAATGCAGTGAAGATGGTCCACAAAATTTAAAGACTCTGGAGGGACAAAGATTCTTGGAGCCCATGGCTATTTTAGAATGGGGAGTATTTCTCAAGCCATTATTGATACATGAGCATTTCCTGCAGTTGAGACTTGGAAAGTTGAAAATATTTGGCAGGCTCTATGACTTTTACCCATCTAAATTATTTTTTGTTGTTGTTGTTGTTGTTGCTGTTGTTCTTTTCCTTCTCCTTCTCCTTCTCCTTCTCCTTCTCCTTCTCCTCCTCCCCCTTCCCCTCCCCTTCTCTTCCTTCATTTTCCCTCTTCTTCTTCCTCCTCTTTTTTAAAAAATCACAACTATACCGATACCATGCAGTTTTTAACACTATTGCTCTGTAGTACTGCTTGAGGTCCAAGATACTGTTTCCCCCAGAAGTTCTTTTACTGTAAAGAACAGTTTTAGCTATCCTGTTTTTTTGTTGTTGTTGTTGTTATTCCAGATGAATTTGAGAATTGCTCTTTCTAACTCTATGAAGAACTGGGTTGGGATTTTGATGGGGATTGCACTGAATCTGTAGACTACTTTTGGTAAGATGGCCTTTTTTTATTTTTTTTTATTTTTTATTTTATTTTTTTTACTATATTAACCCTGCCAATCCATGAGCATGAAAGATTTTTCCATTTTCTGAGGTCTTCTTCAATTTCCTTCTTCAGAGACCTGAAATTCTTCTCCTATTTCCTTCTTCAGAGACCTGAAGTTCTTCTCATACAGATCTTTCACTTGTTTGGTTAGAGTCACCCCAAGATACTTTATATTGTTTGTGGCTATTGTAAAGGGTGTCATTTCCCTATTTTTTTTCTCAGCCTGTTTTTCCTTTGAGTATAGGAAGGCTACTGATTTGTTTGAGTTGATTTTATAACCAGTCACTTTGTTTGTTATATCTACGTACACTGTAGCTATCTTCAGACACAGCAGAAGAGGGCAGCAGATCTCATTACAGATGGTTGTGAGCCACCATGTGGTTGCTGGGATTTGAACTCACGATCTTGGGAAGAGCAGTCAGTACTCTTAACCACTGAGCCATCTCTCAATGGAACAGGATTGAAGATCCAAAAATGAACCCACACACCTATGGCCACTTGATCCTCGACAAAGGAACTGAAAACATTCAATGGAAAAAAGATAGCCTTTTCAACAAATGGTGCTGGTTCAACTGGAGGTCAGCATGCAAAGGAATGCGCATTGATCCATCCTTATCTCCTTGTACTAAGCTCAACTCCAAATGGATCAAGGACCTACACATAAAGCCAGACACTCTGAAGCTAATAGAAAAGAAACTGGGGAAGACCCTTGAGGAAATCGGTACAGGGATAAAGTTCCTGAACAGAACACCAATAGCATATGCTCTAAGATCAAGACTTGACAAATGGGACCTCATAAAATTACAAAGTTTCTGTAAGGCAAAGGACACCATCAAAAGGACAAATTAGCAACCAACAACTTGGGAAAAGATCTTCACCAACCCTACATCAGATAGAGGGCTAATATACAATATATACAAAGAACTCAAGAAGGTAGAACCCAGAAAACCAAATAATCCTATTAAAAATGGGGTACAGAGCTAAATAAAAGAATTTTCACCTGAAGAACTTCGGATGGCTGAGAAGCATCTTAAAAAATGGTCAACTTCATTAGTCATTAGGGAAATGCAAATCAAAACAACCCTGAGATTTCACCTTATACCAGTCAGAATGGCTAAGATTAAAAATTCAGGAGACAGCAGGTGTTGGTGAGGATGTGGAGGAAGAGGAACACTCCTTCACTGCTGGTGGGGTTGCAAATTGGTGCAACCACTCTGGAAATCAGTCTGGCGGTTCCTCAGAAAACTGGGCACCTCACTTCCAGAGGATCCTGGTATACCACTCCTGGGCATATACCCAGAGGATTCCCCAGCAGGTAATAAGGATACGTGCTCCACTATGCTCATAGCAGCCCTATTTATAATAGCCAGAAGCTGGAAAGAACCCAGGTATCCCTCAACAGAAGAATGGATGCAAAAAATGTGGTATATCTACACAATGGAGTACTATTCAGCCATTAGAAACAATGAATTCGTGAAATTCTTAGACAAATGGATGGAGCTGGAGAACATCATACTAAGTGAGGCAACCCAGACTCAAAAGATCAATCATGGTATGCACTCACTAATAAGTGGATATTAGCCTAGAAAATTGGAATACCCAAAACCTACTCCACACATCAAATGAGGTACAAGAAGAATGGACGAGTGGTCCCTGGTTCTGCAAAGACTCAGTGTAGCAGTATAGGGCAAAACCAGAACAGGGAATTGGGAAGGGGTGGATGGGAGAACAGGGGGAGGGAAGAGGGCTTATGGGACTTTTGGGAAGTGGGAGGCCAGAAAAGGGGAAATCATTTGAAATGTAAATAAAAAATATATCAAATAAAAAAAGAAAAGAAAAGAAAAAAATAACCAGTAACTTTGCTGAAGTTGTTTATCAGCTGTAGGAGTTCTCTGGTGGAGGTTTTGTTTTATTTTTTGTTTGTTTGTTTTTTGTTTGTTTTTTTGTTTGTTTTGTTTTTTTGTTTTTTGTTTTTTTTTTCACCTGAAGAACTTTGAATGGCTGAGAAACATCTTAAAAATGTTCAGCACCACTAGTCATTAGGGAAATGCAAATCAAACAACCCTGAGATATCACCTTACACTGGTCACAATGGCTAAGATTAAAAACTCAGGTGAGAGCAGGTGTTGGTGAGTATGTGGAGAAAGAGGAACACTCCTCCACTGCTGGTGGGAATGCAAGTTGGTACAGCCACTCTGGAAATCAGTCTGGCAGTTCCTCAGAAAACTGGGCATAGCACTTGCAGAGGACCCTGCATATATACCCCGGATATATACCCTGGGCATATATCCAGGGGATTCTCTAGCATACCCTAAGGACACATGCTCCATTATGTTCATTGCAGCCTTATTTATAATATCCAGAAGCTGGAAAGAACCCAGATGTCCCTCAATGGAAGAATGGATACAGAAAATGTGGTATATTTACACAATGGGATACTACTCAACAATTAAAAATAATGAATTCATGAAATTTCTTAGGAAAATGGTTGGATCTGGAAAATATCATCCTAAGTGAAGTAACCCAATCACAAAAGAACACACATGGAATGCAGTCACTGATAAGTGGATATTAGCTCAGAAGTTCTGAGTTTCTAAGACACAATTCACATATCAAATGACTCCCAAGAAGAAGGAAGGAGAGGTCCCTGGTCCTGGAACGGCTTGGTCCAGCATTGTAGGGGAGTACCAGGACAGAGTAGTAGGAGGGTGTTGATTGGAGAACGGGTGGAGGGAATAGGGCTTATGGGAGTTTTGGGGAGGGGGAGAACCAGGAAAGGGAAAATCATTTGGAATATAAACAAAAAATATAGAAAATAAAAATTTAAAAAAAGTTTAAATAATGTAATCCTTATTCCGTGCAAACTGAGATTCCATATTAAAAATAAATCACTACTAATCAGGGATTCAAAAAGAAAGCAATGGATCAGTATCTGTGATAGCTTTTATTGTTGAATCAATATACTTAGAGTTGCCACCATCAGACTGGTCTATAAAGGATTGTCCTGACTTTTGACTGATATGAAAAGAGTCAGTCCAATGTGGGCAGAGGTATCCTTAGGCAAGAGGCCATGAGCTGCAGAAGAAAAATTTTCCATAGTCTATGCTTCAGTTGCTGGCCCGTGTTCTAACTATAACCTCTCTCAACTCTAGTTTGTCACTTGGAAGTGTGAAGAAAGCCCTTTCCTTCCCAAGTTCCTTCTGGTCATGGTGTTTATTAGTGTAACAGAAAGGCAAATTAGTCCACTCAGCAAAGAACAATTTTTGTTTCATTTGAGAGATTTATGGATGTGAGAGCAACATGTAAAATAAATAGGATAAATAGGAAGTAAACATTTATTAAAAATAGCTTTCTTGATGTATAAATAGAAGTCATACAATTATCCTAACACACGGTTGAGGCATAATTAGTGCTATTAACTAGTTTTCAACATATCTGAAAAAATTATACAATGTAATGTGTAATAAAATTGAGGCCATTTAACCCCAAACTTCCATTTTCCTTTAGTCCTAGATATTACTTCAGCTGTCTTGCCCATGTTTTTCAAAAAGTAAAACATATTAAGATATTTCAAATCTCTAGATTTCTTTTACTCTGATAAGCTAACTTATATTTAGCTTGTTCTTATATAGTTGTTACCACCATCCAGTGTTGCAAAGAATTCACACCAACAAAACACATGTGTCACTTTGATGAAATATATAACTAATCTCAACATTATATGAAAATCCAAGATACAGTTACAAAAATAGGCAGTAGTACGAGCAGTATGAATAATCAGAATTTCCACAGTTAAAGCTGTATCACCATTTTCCTAATGATTTCCTATTTCCAAATTTTCTGAATTATAACTTTTGTAATGGACTTATTTTTATTTATTCTTTGACAGTTTCATAATGTACATAGTAAATATCAGTCATATACACTTCTATTCACTCCCCTCAACTTTCCACTCCCTCTCAACATATTTTTCTCTAAACTTCATGCCCTCCCCTCTGTTTGATCTCTGCATCTACATATCTACCTATCTATCTATTATCTATCTATCTATCTATCTATCTATCATCCATCCATCCATCCATCCATCCATCTATCCATCCATCCCTCTATCTCTCACTTAGTCTAATTAACTCTGACCATATATGTACATCTGTGTGTGGATGTCTGCTGAGGCATGGTCCACCTATCAGTGATCACTGCCCAAGTATAAAATTCTTCTCCTTCAGTACTCATCAGCTGTCAGCAGTGAATGTTGTGGTCTCATCAACTCCTTCTCAATCTATATTAAAAATTTTAATCTTTATCTTGTGATCTTCTTCCTGTCTTGCAACATAGCAGATAAATATAGCTGTTGTGAGTTTATGTGTTCAACAGCCATGTGTTGTCTAGAGGACCACCTTCCTCCCCATCCTCTGCCTAGTACGTTTCCACCCATTCTTTCACAATGTTCCCTGAGCCTGTATGTGTGTGGGTGTACACATGTGCTCGTGCATGTGTGTGTGTGTGTGTGTGTGTGAGGGGGTATAAGTGGGGCAAGATTAGTTACTTGTTTTGAAAAATTTGAAAAATTTTGAAAAATTTTGAAAAATTTTGAAAAATTAATGGTCTCTATATTAACTACTACCCTCTCCAATAAGAAGTCTAGAGCAGCACGATTATATTTATTAACATAAATATTTTTTAAATTATCTTTCATCTTTAATTACTCCAGTTTTCATCCATCCCTCTTCTGGTTCACCCTCCTACAGTTCCTCATCCCATTCCTCCTCCCCCATCTCCAAGAAGATGTCCCCACTGCTCTCATTCTGCAAGACTTCCAAATTCCTTGGGGCCTCAAGTCTCTTGGGGGTTAGGGATCTCTTTCCTCACTGAGTCCAGACCAGGCAGTTCTCTGCTGTATATGTGTCCCAGGCCTCAGACCAGGTCATGTATGCTGCTTGGTTGGTGGTTCAGTGTCTGAGAGATCTCAGGGGTCCAGGTCAGTTGGGACTGCTAGTCTTTGTATGGGGTCACCCTCTTCCTCAGCTTTTTTTTAGCCTTTTCCTAATTCAACCACAGGGGTCCCCTGCTTCTGTCCATTGGTCGGACAAGTATCTACATCTATCTTGGTCAGCTGCTTGTTAGGTCTATTGGAGGACATACCATAGCCTCAGTAATAGTGTCAGGCCTCCAAGAGGAGGAACTAGTCTCTGTCCAACTTTTATTAAACTAGTTCTTGGGCAATTTGGACATGTGTGTAATAGATCTGATATCTCACCACACTCTTAACTCCCTCTCACCCCTGCCCTCTCTTCACCTCCCCACAAGTCCTTTTCCCTCATTATGCCTGTTTATTTGTTTTGTGACCTGCGAAGTCAAGCTAGGGGAGGCTGGGAATTGAATTTGTTTTCTCTTCTGTCTTCTCATTTTGTTCCTATATCTACAATGTTCTTGGGCCCCTCACTCTAGACGTGTGCTGACACACTTGCCCATTTATAGTCTCTTTGCCCTAGGAACTTCTGGAATATCTGCCTGACCTGATTTAGTGAATTTTCACTTGTCTCATTAATGATGAACTTCAAGCTAATATCAAAGGTAGGTGCCTGAACTCTCTTTCCTTGCCAGACTCATGTGAGCATAACGTTCTGACATCCCCCATGCTTTATAGAGGCATCATAATGGTGGACTATGTACCAACTTCTCTCTACTAACAAAGGAACTAAACAGGGATCAAGATGTACTACTACTCATCTTTCTCTTCCCAGAACTAAGGTTACAGCAGGTACCCACTGAAGATTTTTCAGACAGGTTAAGTTAGCCCCATTATTGGCGATTGTTTGGCCATCTTATCAAGGGAAATACTAGCCCCTCTGCCCACAGGGTAAAATGATTTGGAATAAAATGCACAGTTCTATCTGTATTTGCTCCATTCACCAACCAAATGAACTCACCATGTACAGACTGTTATGCAGAAGGTGTTAATTCACAATGATTCAAATTAACATTAATATTTGCAGACATTGCCTTTCATTTATCTTAGCTCATTTACTTTATCATAAAATAAAGCTGAATTGGATATTACTATATACTGGAGAAATCTGAAGTGACTCTGTAGTTCAGCAAACCTTGTAAGGTGTTAATCTTCATTACCGATGAGACATTTGGTAATTTCTTCAGGATACACCACTTGAGTTACAAGAGTTCTCAGGAGAAAAGATGAATGCTTTGAGACATAAATATTGTACATATTAGCAAAACCAGAAATGATTTATTGTGGGTCATTTAAGACTGTAGTCCGGAAAAATGCTGGAAATATATATGTGTGTTTATCAATTGGTGGCTCCAATTCTTCAAGTTTCCTGTAGTTATGGATTTTAGTATCAGTCTCCCATATTAGGGTTAAACTTGGCTACATAAGCAAAGAGAATGGAACATGTAGCTTCACAGTTCTGAATTCCATGTACTGCCTTGAACCATTGCTATGATGAGAACAAATTAAATGCATCTGTTTGGAGAGATGCAAGAGGGGGAAGACTAGAGTTGTTCTAGCTGAGGCCACTGCAAGTTGGCCTACCACAGTCTACCACCTACTGTCTAAAACAATGCTTCCCAACCTTCTAATGCTGTGACCCTTTAATACAGTTGTGTTGTGGTGATCCCAACCATAAATTATTTTTTTGCTACATCATAACTGTAATTTTGCTGCTGTTATGAGTCACAATGTAAATAACTGATATGAAGGATATCTGATATGAAACCCTCAAAGAAGTCACAACCCAGAGTTTGGGAAACACTGATTTAGAGTCTAGAACCATAATGAAGGCTATCTTACCTCCACTGAACTCAGACACAATTTGCAATGAGTATGGTGCAGTACAACCCTAGTTCTATATGAAACCGTGGCTGTCATCAGGTCTAGTTGTAGGATGGTTTATCACATAAAAGTTCGTGTGTGTGAATTCTATGGGTCATTTGAGAAAGCAGCAAATTTTTAATTCAAATTTTTCATTTTCTGCAATGTCAATAAAAGGGATTGCCTTGCACATAAAAGTTGAGCTTCAAGTTATAAGACTATTTTCAGTGGGTTTATTTCCACTGAAATCAGAATAGAAGAATCAGAAGAAATAAAATAAATTCTAGTAATCTATTGATTTGCTAAAGCAGAGGCTATGTGTTGGCTTGATTTGTTGCATAATTTCTCTAGGTTCCCTTTTGCTCGTCTGTAAATGTAGAATGTCTGCTAATGGTTCTGTAGCAAAGGAAGTTGTATGTGGGATATTCAGATGCACTAATAGGAATTCTGACATCAATAGCCGGCCATTGTCAGCTGTTAGTATATAATGAATGGAATAAAATCTAACGCTGCACCAAATCATTATTTCACAGAAAGTTTCACAGCACAGTGTAGGATTTCAGAGGTTTCTAGCCTTGTGTTAACCAAACTTTTGTTATTGTGATACATACCTTAGAAAAACAACTTCCAAGAAGAAAAGATTATTTTGACTAACAGTGCCAGCAGTTTTGATTTATATTGACTGAGACAATGTTACAGAAGACAAGGCTCATGTAATAGCAGCTAAGTAGCAGAAAGTGTCTGTGCTGGCCAGCATTTTAAGGACCCAGTCTATTAGATAGTGATGTCCAGTTCAAGTCATGCTTTCCCCAGTCTTCTTAGTTAATCCTCTCTGGGAATGATCACATCCTGAAATGTACTTCACTAATCTTCTAGGCATCTATCAATGTAATCAAACGATCAATCCACCTTAACTATCATAGGTTAATCTCTTGTTTACTTGACACCAAACACATCTTCTTATACAGATTCTCCCAAGTAAAGATGGAAAGAGTATGCTAACTGTATATTAGTTATATATACTAAGACGATATAACTAACCCCTACACAGCCAAGCTACATTAATTCCTTAACCCTTACATGAACAGTTACAATATTACTCAAAGATCCAAGTCTATTTTGAGACACAAAACAAACTTGTAATTTTTGTCAAATTTATAAGGACCACTTTTACTTCCATTCAGTTACATAAATCTATTCAGTCCCTAAAGGAAGAATGGGGACATATGAAGAAGAGATGAGACAAAACTAGAAAGAAACCAGTGGAATAGATATTAAGTTAAGTCTAGTACCAGAAAATATGGCAGAGACAGAGAGAGAGAGAGAGAGAGAGAGAGAGAGAGAGAGAGAGAGAGAGAGAGAGAGAGAGAGAGAGAGAAAGAAGGGAAGAAGAAGGAGGAGGAGGAGAAGGAGGAGGAGGAGAAGGAGGGAGAGAGGGAAGGAGGGAGAGAGGGAGGGAGAGAGGGATTAGAGAATATTCTACACAAATGTGCTCTTCTTCACTTTCCCTTTTTATTCTACATAGACTTTCAACCTGTTGCATGGTATTGCTCACATCTGGTCTGTCTTTCCTTTTCTAGAAATACTATCATAGACACATTGAGGTCTTTGTTTTTAATAATCACTCAGACATTTCTCAGTGTAATAGAGCCTACAATATAAATCATCACAACTGATTATAAATGTCTCGCTTCTTTTATGGATTTTTAAAAGCATGATATTAGTTGCAAATCCATTCAACAAAAAGAACTGAAATCTACAGAGGAGAACAAACTTGCATTTGTATTTTGTGGTAATGGGCAAGCCATGGAGCATTTCTGGAATTTAATTTCTTAATCAGCAAGTAGAGGCTTGGTTGAACAGATTGGCTTATAGAAACTGCACACTTAAGTTCATTGTGTCTCAGCCTGTATCTTAGTCTCATTGTCCCCAAACTAAATAACTGATCTTATGTCTTGCTCTTGTGAGCACTTCTTTTAATGCTTTAATACATTAAATGCCAAAAGGAATGTGATAATGTTTTAAGAAAAACCATAATTCTTTATACAAAGTCAGAGAATGTACCATATGTTGGCGATGGATTCTGTGAAAATACTCCATGCTAGACACTGTACAGAACACTGAAGATTTACAGAACATTTTTTTTTTTTACATCTGTGGTGTCCTCGGTAGTGAGGAAAAGGACAACAAAAATGAGAAAAAAACATTTTTTTACATTGATATTTCTTTTTAGAAAACACTAGTGTTGCTGATTATTGAAGTATAACTTCCAGATTTCTCAAGTTTATAATGACTAGAACATAGGATGTCCTAAAATCTTATTTTCCCAAATTATTAGAAAAAGAAAGTTTGTTATCCCTAACCACAAAGATTATATTCATCTCTAAACAAAATTTTAAAATGAGGTTACCTTTACTAATTTATTGTCTCCCCACTCCCTGCTGAGCTTGACCACAGAAGACTCTTCCTGTACAGAGAGCTTGAAAAGGAAGAATTGGAAGAGTCAAAAGGGACCTTCTGCTCCTTCCTGGTCATTGTAAGCTTTTGGTTCTGGAAACATCAATGTCTAGTTTGTCATCTGAACATTTGAAGAACCAGATTTTTGATGTCACCATGAAGACGTCAAACCAGTGAGGTTGTAGCCTGGGTGTCTGATTGTCTCTTCTTGGATTTTCCTGCTGAGGCTTTGTTGGATGCAGTCTCTCTCTCTTTAACCTTCAATTCCTCCCCAGAAACTGCTTTTAATATTTGTCATTTCTGAGACATATTATATCTACTCATTATTTCAATTATGTAGTTTTCAATTTCTGCATTTAGTTATCCATTCTATTCAGTTTTCTAGGTATAAAAACTGATGGTATATACTATATATATTTCTGGTATATTTTAAGTATATGACTATTGAAGAGATCAATGACATTTTGTATGTCGAACCATCAATTGTATTCAGAAGTAGAGAACATTTCTAGTACTCAGAGAATTGCTTTTTGGCATCACCACCACTACCACCACCACCACCACCACCACCACCACCACCACCACCACCATTATTATTATATGCATGTCTGTGTTCCTATTTTGCGGTATATATATATGGAGGTCAGAGGACAGCTATTGAGAATCTCCCCTTCTACTGTAGCTTCCTGGGACTGACATAGGCAGACAGGCTTGGTGGCAGTGCCTTTAGACACTGAGCCAGCTCCCTGACCTTGAGTGTTCTTTATGTCTTCCCCCACACGTTTTTAATTGGTTATTTTTAATTTACATTTCAAATATTATCCTCCTTCCAAGTTTTCCCTCCACAAGCCCTTATTCCTTTCCCTCTACCTTGTTTCTATGAGGGTGCTCCCTCACCCATCCTCCCATTCCTGCCCCCCTGCCCTAGCATTCCTCTATGATGGGTCATCGAGCCTTCCTAGGACCAGGGCCCTCCCTTCCCATTGATGCCAGATAAGACCATCCTCTGCTACATATGTACCTGGAGCCACAGGTCTCTCCATGTGACCTCTTTGGTTGGTGGTTTACTCCCTGGGAGCTCGGGGTGCGGGGTCTTTAAGTTTTTTAATAGTTAATACTCCACGGACAACACAATCTATTGAATCTTAGAATAACAGAATCCTTCAATGTACAATTTTTGTATATTTAATGTCTTCTTTAGCTCAGCATATTTATGAGACCCATCAATGTTTTCCTGTGGATACTTGCTCCTTTTTATTGTGTCCTGTATCTCATATTATTCATATCACAGTACATTTATTCCATTTCTTTTTATAAGATGTGTAGTCTGTTCCTAATTTTAAGTTGCTTTAAAGGAAATGTTTATAAAATATCTCCATATATTCTTCATTAATCCATAAACACTCATTTTTAAGTATACATCTAAGAATGGAACTGTTAGCAAATATATTTCTTTTGATATAGTAATGATTGCTAAACAATTTTCCAAAGAGATTTTTTTCATGCGTAGTGTTGGCTAAGGTATAAAAGAATTAAAAGTGACTAACATCTTTGATATTATCTATTTAAATATTGCTTCTTTCTCAATGTCTACCCATTCTATTTTTAGAATTGAGCAGTTTTTAAAATTATTATTTAACAAGATTATAAAAATATTTTATTGTTTTTCCTTCCCTCCCCTCTTCCCATATCCTCCCTCCCTCCCTACATAACCACCTTTCATTTTCTTTCTCTCTCTCAAAAAACAACAACAAAAACAAACAAAAAGCCAAACCAAACCAAAATAACAGCAAAAGCCAGAACAAAGATAAAATAAAAGCTGCTTATTTGTTTTTGTGCTGGCCAGCTACTCCTGGACATGGAACTTGTACAGGAATATGGCTGATACACCAGGAACATTCTGTTGGAGGAAACCAATTTTCCTTTCCATGTTTCCATGTAGTTATGAAATGCATGTAGCTTCTTGATTGGGAATAGGACTTTGTACCCAGTTCCTCTTTACAGTGCCAGGATTTGTCTAACTTGAACCTGCGCACATCTTCTGCCTGTTGGCCCAGTCTCTGTAAGTTCATATGCACACCAGTCCTGCTGTTTCCCTGGAGTCATCCACCACCTCTGAGTCTTACAATCTTTGAGTCTCTTCTTCTGTGTAGATGTTTGAGCAATGCACTAATATATAGCACAATGTCATTTATTGTTATGCTCCTTTGTCAGAAGAATAATAGTATGTTTTTTTCCCAGGATCATGACCTATAGAGTCTCAGCATAAAGTCTGGCCAGTTTATCAGAGTTAGTTATGGGTTCCATCTAAAAATCCAATAAAAAATGGCTGGTTACTCCATGAGCTTCAAGCCACTATTGCACCAGCTTATCTTGCATGCAGGTTGTTGCTATAGTTCACAGGCTTTGTGAATGAGTGATATTTATGGTTACTTCTTTCCTCTAGTAGCATACAGAGTAGCCTCCTATACCATAAATACTTATCAGTGGGGGTAAAACTTCTAGTCTTGATTCTTATATGTTCATATGTAAGTGTCGTCTTCAACAATAAGGCCTTACTATCAGGTTCTGGAGACCAACCCATAGCTTTGGCAAGAGTTTGTGAAGATTGAAGATTTTTGTCCTACATGCTATTTAATGTGATTTTAAAAGCAATTCTTTGTTCTTTGAAAAATTTATACATATTTGCAGTATGTTTTGATCATACTCATTTTCACTACTCTACTTCCTAAAATTCCTGCATTCCTTTTCTTATCTCCATAGTTTATATCATCTTTTCTTTTCTTTTCTTTTCTTTTCTTTTCTTTTCTTTTCTTCTTTTCTTTTCTTTTCTTTTCTTTTCTTTTCCTTTCCTTTCCTTTCCTTTCCTTTCCTTCTTTCTTTCTTTCTTTCTTTCTTTCTTTCTTTCTTTCTTTCTTTCTTTCTTTCTTTCTTTCTTTCTTTCTTTCTTTCTTTCTTTCTTTCTTCTTCTTTCCTTCCTTCCTTCCTTCCTTCCTTCCTTCCTTCCTTCCTTCCTTCCTTCCTTCTTTCTTTCTTTCTTTCTTTCTTTCTTTCTTTCTTTCTTTCTTTCTTTCTTTCTTTCTTTCTTTCTTTCTTTCTTTCTTTTCTTATTTATAGAATTCATTGAATCTAGTGTTGCTATCCACTGGAGAACGCCACCAGCAACTATACTTCTCAAACAAACTGGCTCTCCTTCTGTCATTAGTCAAAAACCTGCCTCTGGTTCCTCAGCGAGAGACGGGAGCCTTATGATTCCTTACTCGATAGATCCTGGAATTTTTAGTAGTCCAATCTTGGGCGGGTCTTATACAGACAATGACATCTATTGTCACTTGGGTGCAAGGGGTCTGTAATATCTAGAAGACACATTTTGCAGGAGAATTCCCTATCCTTTGGTTCTTAGTAATCTTTTCATGTTTTCCCCCATGACATCCCCTGAGTTTGGGGGATGGGATGGGGATATGATATTGATGCCCCATTTAGGGCTGGGCACTCCACTAATTCTCTGCATATGACCAGTTCTTGGGAGTCTGCATTTGCCTCTATTTATGGCAAAAAAGATGCTTCTGTGATGAAGAGTAAGAGTGGCACTAAGTTATTAATGAAAGAATAAGTGTTTAGAAGGCAGTTTGATACTATGAACATTTAGAAAAATAGAAGTAGTAGACTCTCCCCTAGGACATAATTTAGGGGCTTTAAGTTGGGGAAATGATAGGAGGAAAAAGAAGAGGAGGGAATGGGTGGGGGAACAATAACTAATAAATAACTAAGAATCTTAGAAAAAACATATGGAAATCTATTTTATAAGGCTCTCTCTCTCTCTCTCTCTCTCTCACACACACACACACACACACACACACACAATTGGTGTTATATGAGGCAGATAATGTTCTTCCCAGAAGTCACAGATTATCAAACAAAAATCCCAGTGTCACAGTGCCAGACAAGAGTACCTCCCTTTGAATTTTTTGGTTGGATGTTTCTCAAAGACTATGAAAATAATACAGGCTATTGGTATTGTTCTGAGTTGTTCAACAGAACTTGATGGCAAGATGCTCTTTATGAAAACACTACATGCTTTGATCACTGGACATAGAAATAACAAATTTACATTGACCTAGAAGCTTCCACCTCTGGCTAGCTTTCTCAGGGCTGGGAAGTGCTGTGTAGACTGATAGTGAAGAACGTCATCAGAAGTCTACCCTGCCAAAGCCCTGCAAACTACAATACTACCTTTCCTGTCAAGATGTTCTTATCACAGGAACCTCAAACGGTGGAGAAGCATTTAATGAAATGCCCAAATTCCTTAGTCATCAGGAAAATGCAAGTCAAAATAACTCTGAGAGAGATTCCATCTTAAACCAGTCAGATTGACTAAGATCAAAACTCAAGTGATAGCACATGCTGGCAAGGATGTGGAGCAAGAAGTATGGAACACTCCTCCCTCCATTGCTGATGGGAGTGCAAACTTGTACAACCACTTTGGAAATCAATTTGGAGGTTTCTAGGAAAACTTGGAATAGTTCTACCTCAAGACCCAGATAACCACTACTCAGCATATACCTAAAAGATACTCCACCATCCCACAAAGACACTTGCTCTACTATGCTCATAGCAGCCCTATTCATAATATCCAGAAACTGGAAACTACCAAGATGTCCCTCAACTGAAGAATGGATAAAACAATGATGTACATTGCTATTCGGCTACTGAAAAGAAAGACATCATTAATTTCATAGTCAAATAAATGGAACTTGGGAATACCATTCTGAGTGAGGTAACTCTGTCCCAAAAGGACATGTTAATACCATTTATAAGTGGATATTAGCCAAAAAATACAATATACCCATGCTACACTCTACAGTTCCAAAGAAGTTAAACAAGAAGGAAGGCCCACATAAGGATACTTGAGTCTCACTCAGAAGGGGGAATAAAATAGTCATAGGAGACAGATAGAGGGAGGAAACTGGATCAGAGAGGGAACAGAGAGGGTAATGTGGGGGTGGGGGCTCGGGATCAGGTATGGGGAGGGACAGTAGAGATAGCCAGACAACCATGGGAATAATTGGAAATCTGCAACTGACTGAGATTGGGAGTTAGGGGCATCTCTAGGACATGACGGAGACTTGGGATAAGGAAGACACTTAAGAATAAATGGGGTGACCTTATTTAAGACTCATATCAGTGGGGATATGGAACCTGAAGAGGTCACTTCCTAATGCCAGGCAGGAACCACAGTGGGGTGATAAGAACATCAACCCATTCACAAAACTTTTGAACCAAAATTTATTCTACCTACAAGAAATGAAGGGATGGGGGGATGGAGGAAAGGTTGAGTGAATGATCAACCCATGGACAAGCACCCATCCTATGGGCAAGCACCACTCTTTGACACTATTAGTGATACTATGGTATACTTGCAGACAGGAGATTAGCATGTCTGTCTTCTGAGAGGTTCCACTCAGCAGTTGACTCAGAGGGATGCAGAGACCCAGAGCCAAACTGGATGGAGCTTAGGGTTTCTTATAGAAGAGTTGGGGACAGAATTGCGGGCCCGAAGGAGATAGGGACCCTGCAGGAGGACCAACAGTGTCAACTAACCTGAACCCTTGGGTGTAGAGAGCCTTACTGAGGTGCCATGCTACCTGGCAGGAATTTGTCATTGACCAATGTGAAGTTCCTCTCCCAGCCTTTGAGCAGGAACTCCTGTGTTAGTCATAACCCCTTCCACCTAGGGTGGAGTGCTCAGACCAAGGTGAAGCCCATTGTTCTTCAAGGACTTGCAGTTTCCTGAGAAACACTAGCCACCTGCCGAGCAACCAAGCTGGTTCTGTGGAGAAACTTCCAGCCTTTCGAAGAAGGGTTTTCCCCTGCCTATATATTTGGAGTTCTCTATTAAACTTTGAGACCTTGAATAGCAGGTGTTAGCTTTGTCTTCATTTCTTTTTGCTGCCTTCCCATACATCCCCAGCTTCCCTTCCAGGTAACCTGTTCGATGTAACTGTGGGCAGTTACACTTGGGGTTTTCAGAGACTAAACCACCAAGCAAAGAACATACATGGAATAGATGGATTCCCCCACTCTGTGCAGACATAGCAGATATACAGCTTGGTATTCATGAAAGTCCTGAACAATGAAAGTGGGGGCTATCCCAGAGCTGTTGTCTGTCTATGTCCTAGCTGGGCTGCTTTGCCTGGCCTTGGTAGGAGAGAATGTGCCTATTTACACAGACTTGATAAGCCAGGGTGGGGGAAACCTGGAGGGGGTCCATCCTCTCAGAGGACAAGGCATGGAATGGAGAAGTGAAGGATTCTTGGAGGGGGTGACCAGGAGGAGGATCAGTGAGCAGGATGTAAAATGAATAAGCAAAATAGAATGAAAAAAGAAAAGATGTGTATATTGGCACAAAAATAGCACAAGGGTTAACATGACTAAGTTACAGCATTCCTGTTTGGACTTGAGGCTCATGGGAAGGAACTCATGCCTGGTATTGTAAAACTGGCCAAGAACCTGGGGCTAGAGAGAATATGGACCTTAAGAAGACATATTCCTAGTACCTTATTTTATTTAAAGTATTTTCTTTGCTTAAATTTTCTTTCAAATTATTTTTGATCTTATTCATTTTCTATTGCCTGTTCAGTCTGCTGTTAAACTCATTTCATGAATTCTTAAATTTAGAATTAAAGTATTCACTTCTAGAATTTCAGCTGGATTATTTTTATGAAAACTCATCATGTCTTAATACATATTACATATTTTTAAACATACTAGTCATACCCATTCAAAGTCCTGATAGGTACTCTGTCTGAAACACTCAAGTACCCATTTTGATTTTGTTTCAGTTAAGCTCTGCATTTTCACACAATGCTGAATTTACTCACATTTTAAAATATGTTCTAAAGGCTTATTTTGTGCCACAGTGTTGAATTCAAAGTTACTACCCTTAGCAAAGACGCTAGTATACATTTGATGTTCACATGTTACAAAGAACGAGTTATGTCATTATTTTTTCTCTATTTTTGTTTCACAATCATTGATTTGTCACTATGATCAAATATTTATTATTTTATTTTTTTATTTTATTTATTTTATTTTAGTGGATTGAATGAGAATGGCCCCATAGGCTCATAGATTTAAATGCTTAGGCACACTGGAGTGTCACTGTTTGAAAGGAGTATAGGAGGTGTGGCCTGGTTGTAGTAGGCTCTGCCTGCTTGGAGGAAGTGTGTCAGTAGGGTGGACTTGAAGGTTTCAAGAGACCAAGTCAGGACCAGTGGCTTTTTCTTCATTCTGCCTGTGGATCTGGTTGTAGAACTCTCAGTTCCTCCAATGCCCTATCTGATGACAATGAACTAAACCTCTGAAACTATAAGCCAGCCCCAACTAATCTCTTTCCTTTATAAAAGTTGTCATTATCATGATGTCTCTTTACAGCAATAGAACACTGACCAAGACAACCATCAGAATATCTTCTGCTAGATTTGTGCTTAATTAGCTTTACTTCTAGCTTTTTCTAATTAATTCTGAACCTTTCTTTTAAAATATAAGCTTTTTATGCTACAAAATCCACCCATGTAAAGTAGGAGTTTATTAATAAATGTTTGATGTATGGTATATTTTTAAAATTCCTTTGAGATTTTATTTTAAAACATTGGAAGAATCTAGTAATCTTCAAGTACTGGAAATTTTCCAAGTTTTTCTCTTAACCCTTCTTTAATTCATAGTCTTAAAACATTCTTTATGTAACACACACACACACACACACACACACACACACACACACACACACACACGAGATTTGTACATTGGGAAATAAACAAAGAGATTCAGAGACTCCCCCAAGTGTGAGTTTGGGTTCTTGTCATAGGGTAGGTTTCCTTTTTATTCTAAATGGTGGCGGTTCACTATTGAATAAAGCCCCTCCTCAGTGCAGTTCTGCCTCAGCCTTATAAGAGGTGGGCATAACGAGCATGTCACAGTAGGCTCAGTGTGATGTATAGCTTCATGTTGTTGCATGGTGGTGGTAGTCTTCTGTGACTTCAATCAGACCAAGTGGTGAGTGGTGTTAAAATAAACTTGTAGCTTATCAATTTTTTTCTTTGCCTACAAGTTAGAGTTAGTGATTTCTGACTCTAGCTGAGTATTTGCTTGTGTCTCTTCTCATTTCTCCTGTCCCCATTTTTTACTTTACATTTCTAATTTTAGACAAATACTAATTTAAGAGTCAAGATTCTTATTGGAGTCCAAACTTCTTTGCTATTAGGCAATGTGTCTTTTTTTAAATGGTAATTGTCCTTGTTTGGCATTTACTTTAAGTGATATTAGCATCACCTGTTACCTTTTCTATCACTAGTATTTGCATGATATTTCTACTTTTTCATTTTTGATAACATTTACTTTATGTGGTATTGGCATCATCTCTTACCTTTTCCTTCATTAGTATTTGCATGATACGTGTTTCTACTCTTTCAGAGGATATATCCTCTTTTTTTTTTTTTTTTACTTAAATCAGGTTTCTAATGGACAGAATACATTTATTGAATAACACAACATTTAAACTGGTGGCTTCATCCTTTATACTAATTTCAGTATTCACCATCTGTTCTTTCTCTTTCTTTTGTAGTTTAATTGAAAATTTATGTGTGGTTTAAGATTTTTCACTGATTTTTTATTTATATCTCCCAGAAATCAGTGGCCTCCCTGGAGTCTATAATATCTTGTTTAATAAATAAGACTCCATTGTTAAATACTGTACTTGTTTATGTATAGTGTAGAGATCTCTAACCCTATATTCACAATTTTCCCTCATTTTTTGTTTTAACATCATACACTGCAGTTTTATATTTTCTATAAACATAAATAAGCTTCAATACATTGTTCTTTTTGCCAATAAAAGTTTATTCTGGGGTCTGAGGATACTTCTGATAGGTAAAAATCTAGCTAGTTGTGCAGGTCTGAAGACCAGAGCTCAGCTATTCAGCCCACATGTAAATACCTATTGCAAAGGCAGGCACTTGTAATCTCAGTGCTGGGAGAAGGAGAATGGAGGACCCTGGAGGCTCACTGGTGAGCAGTCTAGATAATCAGAGAACTTCTAATTAAAGAGAAAAAAATCAAATCTTAAAAAATAATATAGAAATCAAGAGATGCTGGCATTTAATGCTGGTCTCCGGCCTTCTCAAACCTGCATGCACACAAACACCTGTGCACATACATCAGTGAAAGAATGAATGGATGGATAAGTAGATAGATTAATGTTATTTTTATACTTTAAGTGGAGGATGTCTTCTAGTACTCAATTTCCGTACTATTTTCTGAGGCATTCTTTCTTTTAGGAAATATATTTTTGTATGGTATAGAATCCTGCTTCACAGGTTTTAAAGTTTCAGCATTTTTTTTCTAATATCTATTATCTTTTTTTTTTAATTTTATTCGATATATTTTTTATTTATATTTCAAATGATTTCCCCCTTTTCTGGTTCCCCACTTAAAGTTTCAGCATTTTAAAGAGGTGATTCATTTTCTTCTAGCTTACATTGTTTCTAATCAAATCTATTATAATTCTTATATTAATATCATTTCTTCTGTCTATTTTCATGGATTTCTCATAATCTTTTGATTTAATTATTTTGAATAAACAATGTCAATGCACTTTGCTTATATTTATCTAATTATTGATGTCTGATTTCTTAGATATATAGCTGGGCAGCAGTTATTAGTATTGAATAGTTGACCTTTGGTTGCTTACATATTTCTTCTGACTGGTCTCACTCTCTGTTTCTGGAATTAGAGCATTAAATTCTGATGAATGTGTATACTAGATAAATTGATACATATTGCTATATTATCTTCAGGTGTTGTGGTTTTCTATTTTAAAACTTCATTATTTTATTTTACTGACATACTTTTCCCTTTTTGTTTTTGTTCTTTAATTCCTGTTTATCTATCATTCACTTATTTTGACGCTTATTCATTCTTTCCTGAATTCTGTAATTCAGAATTTGTTGAACATGTTATAATTTTGTTGTTGAAGAGTGCATCTTGGATTAAAAATCTAGGTGTATTGCACCTTTATAGCTGGAAGTCGGTGTTTTCCTTGTTAGACCTGAGTTGGGAAGTGTTGTTACTAATGAAAAGAAGGTTCATCCAGGTATAAGCTTCTTGTTGCTGTCATTACCTCTATGACTTCACAGTCCTTACCATCCTTCAGGGTCCCCTTCTGACTCTAGAAAGTTCCTTTCCATGTTTTCTCTCTCCTGTGTGCTCTCAGCCACATTCCTGTGTTATTACTTGCTTCTCTGCAGACTGTAAGCATTGGGTGGTAGCTAGCTATTCTCTGTATTTATGCTAAACTTTACTCTTCAGTAGGAATGGTTTTGTGTCTCTGAATATTGCTTAGATTATTGTCTCCTTCATGGTAGTCTCTTGGTGGTGATCCCTCTCAGCAAACTTTTGCGTTGTACTTTGCCTAGGATCCTGGCCCTTCCTCAGAAGTAGAAGTCTGTTCCTTTTCCAAGTTCCAAATGATGTTTACCTAGTACTTAGTCTCTGGCCCTATGGTTTGAGGCTTTGTTGCACAGGGGAGATAGAATAGAGGGTACATTCAAGGACCTTTATCTTCCCTTCAATTTGAATCTTCACAAGGGACACTTTCTTGAAATTCTCTTTAGTTTTTCTGGGTCTAGGCTTAGTCCACAGTGAAGGCCTAAGATGCAATATCACTTAGAGCCTGTATTTCCTAGGAACTTCATATTCTTTCAGGAGTATAATTAGCCTTTACCAATTTGCCAACTACTCTAATTTAATTTTTCCTGGTTTTCAGTTGCATCTGTTTAAGTAGGCCATTGCTTATGTCTCATTGCTTCTGTGGGCACCTGCCATCTTTTAGATTTTGAGCTAGATTATTGCCCTGCAATTTCAGCTTCAAATGATTTCAAGAAAACTTGTGATTTTCTTTGGCTTCATTGCATTATATGGGTATAAATGTCACTCTTTCCTGCTCTCTGTATTCCTGGGTGAAAACTACACTTGGTATTAATAAAGTGTCATTGTAGGAATGATCAAAATTTCATATTTTCTTGCAAATTAACAACCAAAGATTTTATAGGACCTAGAAAAGGAAGAGATCCACAAGTAGATAAAGACGTGTTATATTTTGTTCCTAAAATACATGCAAAGAGCTCGCTCTCACACTCCCAGCACTCCAGCTGAAGGTAGGTGAGAGTGCCAAATTCTTTGGAACCGATGAAATTCTTTCAAAGCAATGAGGGGCTGATGTTCTCAACTCATGTGTTGCAGATTTGTCATGAAGGCATCATGTCATGGCATAAGTGCCAAGCAGCATGTTTTCTTGCTTAGTGGTTCCTAAGATAATAGCACCCCTTACAATTAACTGCACTCCCATACTGTTGGGAGTTGGGTAAGGCTTAGAGTAAGTAAAATAGGAGAAGACATTCAAATTGGTGCCAGGAAAAATTAGATGTGTTTATAGAAGGTTAACGTATTAAGCCTTTGATATTGGGTTAAGTTAAACGTAATCGTTTATGAGGACACTAGTTATTACCTTGAATAACAGGCAAGAGGAGGCTTAATGGTTTATGATGTAGGTCAGTTCTATTTTCACTAGGGAGAAGTGTAGAACAAAAGTCTCCAAGTGCTGTATGTTAGAAGCCCAGCGTGAAGTGCTGGTTCCTTCCAGAGGCAGGGGAGGTGGGGGAGGAAGTGACAAAAGAGATGGATGATCAGGGCCAGTGGACAGAGGCAGCTCAGCATTAATTCTCTGCTGCATTGGCCTCTGATGGATGATCAGGGCCAGTGGACAGAGGCAGCTCAGCATTAATTCTCTGCTGCATTGGCCTCTCTGTATTCATCCTCACTCTGATGCACTGGCCTCTTGCTGTCACCTAAGCCAGGCTTTTCTTCAAACATTGTAGAAACAACGAAGTAAGTGAAACCTCATGAGCAGGGACATTTTACCTGATCTTCCACGGAAATCAAACCGTTGACAACTCTATTGCATGCATGTATGGAGAATTTGTTGTTAGTGACTTGGCTTTGTTCATTCAGAGTCTTGAGTAGTGTGGAATTCTCTTCTTTAACCTCTTGAAGTAAAACTATTCTGTACTTAGATAATATACTTATGAGAAAAGGCATCCATGCCTTACTAGATCATTCTTGTTCTTACCATAGTTTTCTTTAATGTCCCTGCCCTAAAATGCAGTACGTTTCAAAACAAGTAAACTAAAGACTCATCCAAAGTTGAGGATTCATCATTCAGGAAGTACTCTGTATCTTGAATTTACATTAGTATTTTACCTTTAATCAAGAATCATAAATGTAAGATAAGATGATAATATAAGATCCACATCAACATCTAAAGGTAAAATTACTATCAGATAAATATTTACTCTCCTTGAGTATAGTTCCATCATTCATAAAAATTCCAAGTGAGAGTGATGCAACATGCTAGAGTCTCTCTCTCTCTCTCTCTCTCTCTCTCTCTCTCTCTCTCTCTCTCTCTCTCTCTCTCTCTCTGTGTGTGTGTGTGTGTGTGTGTGTGATGTATTTCTTTGGTAGTATTTTAAATAACATGGAATACCAAAACCTGATCATTATGTAGGGATTTAACCTCAGCTAGCTATTTTATAACCAATGCTTTATTCCAGCTCTATAATTAACATCTAAAATTAACATTTCTTACATGACTTTAAACATTAAAGAATCTAAGGAGATATAAATACTTAAAACACTATTGCTTTGCACTTTTTGGTCCTTTTAAAATGGAACTGAAGGCAGCCTCTCTCCACATGAAATATGGCATGGCGCATGATTTGGAACTGTTTTATAGTTTTAAGTATTTTTTATGCAATTGGGTGTAACTATTTCCATGTGTTTATAAAGAGTGGAAGGATGTAGTGCAGGGATGCTGAGGCATTCTGTGCCCCTCGGTGCATTAGTCACATGAAGCAAGCAGCCCTTCCTATCTTGACTCTATTGCTAAACAGAACTTATCTATTTTCTTTGATACCAACCTGAAGATGCTAATGTCTCATAATCAACTCTTAGGAATTTTTACATGATTAAAATGATCATAACTATCCAGTGTTTCTTGCCAATAGACTATGCCACTTCTGTTTACCAGGAAAATAAATAACACATGTCTAATCTCTTTCTAAAAGGTTCCTATTTATTCTGTGGTCATTTTTTACAATTTACTAATAATATTTCCAACTTAATTTCATAAAATAGCTTTTATAATGACTTGAAAAAGTGTTTATTGTATATTGTCTTTAAATATTTTTCATCTGAGTTCTGAATTTTTATTTGAAGAAGCACCTCTGTCTCTCTGTCTCAGTCTCTCTCTCAATCTCTCTCTCAATCTCTCTCTCTCTCTCTCTCTCACTCTATTTCTCTCTTCCTCCCCCTTTCTCTCTTGAGACTTGTTTTGTAGTTCTATCAGCAGTGAAATAGTTGCATGTTTGGTCTCTGCATTTAGAGCAGCCCAGATTCAGTTGTTGGAGACCCTTCTTGTCAGCATACTACCAATGCCTATGCCTAGTTTATAGATGTCAAAAAAAAAAAAAAAGGAAACAAGTTTTTACAGTGCATTTGTCTACCATAGGGCTCATTAAGATGAGCAAGCATGCAGAAAATGTCCCTAGGAAGAGATGCTCATTGTTATCCTTTCTTGAAATATGAATGTGGTCAGCGATGCTCTTTATTGACCATATCCCAATGATTTAAGGTCTGTAGATAAAGCATGCCATGCACTGCTTTTATGTGTTTGACATACATTCAAATTGAGAGTCAAAGCCTGTCTTAACGTCACACTATTGGTGTTAACATAAAAAGTATCTTGGGTATATATTTCTAGGTTAATGATATTTCAATCTGGCTATAGTGCAGCCTCAAAGCATTATACACTGGAACATGCTATGCCTTGTATTATAATTATTTGTGGTTTTGTCTTATTTCCTTCCATCTCACTCCATGGAATTCTGTGATAGTTCTGTAATCTGCAAGAACTGGTGTAGTTGTTCTGTGCCTATGAAGATGAAACAGCTTTTTCAACAGGTTTTCTTCACTTAGTGCAAAGACAGCCAGTCTCAACTAGAGCCCTGCCACACACGTACTTCAGAGCCCTGTCCACATAAAGTACACATCTAGCAATGGCCCCATAACTGTCTGGGGCACCTTACTTTCTTGGTCAGTTTTTAAATAGTGGGATCTGCTGTTTTAAATCAGGCTTCCTATAAATGTTAAAAGTGAGAATATCCCTATATAGCAATTTCCCAAACTTCCTCTTAAAAATGACTTAAATTTCCACCCGAATATATGAGATCATTTCTGCGAAAAGAGACTCAACTGTTTAAGATTCACATGGAGAACTGTGAGTAGGAAGTGTTGAGTGATACTAGTACTAATGGTGTTAGGTTTACTGCTGATGACTTTATATGGCTTTCATACCAGCCCTATGGAATTCTATCATGTCTGGTTCACACATACAGCACCTGAGGTTTAGTCACATGCATCAGTGACTGATGGTGTTAGACTTTATGCATATGTTTGTCTCCCTTAAAAAAAATTAACCTTCATTATATCATCCAGCTGAGTTCATCCTAAATTTAGTTGTAGATGTTTCATTTTTAGAAGAAGAAACTTGGCTCAATGCATTTGCATTAAAGAAGAGGCTGAGCTAGCCTTATTTGTAAATGGAGTTGGCAATATCAATTATATTCTAGAGTCAACCTAATGTGCGACGACTGCCTTTGCATTTCCAGATGGGGGAAAAAAGGGCTGTGTGAGTCACATGAACTTGACTTGCTTAACAGTTAGAAAGTGCATGGTGTATATATTCTGTAGATAAATGCATGCATGAATATATAATACATGCATGCGTGCAGATAGACATGCACAGGAGCAAAGTTTTTTGGTCTTTCAGAAGTTTGTGTGTAAGAGTTTGAGAGAGAGAGAGAGAGAGAGAGAGAGAGAGAGAGAGAGAGAGAGAGAGAGAGCAGAACAACCATACAATTAAGTTTTGAATTGTATTCAAAAGATTTTTTTTCTGAAGAACCCCAACAATTTAGGACAAAGTCAACAAGACAAGATTGCCTGAAAGGCTCAGGAGAGGGACCATACTGTTCTTAATTGTGGGAGGATTATATTTTAAATAAAAATATCAGTATATGCTAATTGCACAAAATAATGTGTCTCACTGTGACATTTTCAAATATGAATATTATTTGTCTTGATCACATTTATTCTTTTGCTTTCTCTCTTACGTCCTCTTCCCATCCTCATCATTTCAATTCTCTCCTTATTATTCAGTGTTTATTTCATACCTTGCTAATTTCTAGGTTCCATTTATCAGAAAACCAACACTTTGGTAGTCTAGTGGACACCCTTTTTTCTAGAGGACAATCACCCACATGCATTCATTTTCCTGCAAACAGCATAATTTCATTACTCTCTCTTGGTGAATGACATTCTTTTCTCGTGTGTGTATGTACTCAGTTTACAGACATAAGGGTGACTCCAAAACAAGGCTACTGTGAATAGTTCTATAGTGGACCTGGGCACACAGATATCTCTGTTCTATTATTCCCTATCCTTTCTGGAATACACCTAGTAGAGGTTTAACAAGAAAGTTCTACTTTTAAGCTTTTAAACCTCTATAGCAACCTTCACAGTGGCTGCAACAGTTTACAATTCCACTCTGTATAAGGGTCACTTTCTTTGCTTCCTGTCCAGTATTTGTTTGTTGTCATGGTAGTCATTCTGACTGGATGGAGGGAGAATCCCAGTATAGTTTTAATTTGCAATCTTCTGATGGTTAAGGACATTGAGCATACGAGAAAACATTTATTGGCCATCATTATTTCTTTTGCAAAGTGTCTGTTCCATCTAAGAAGGAAGGAAGGGGAAGAAGGCAGAAGGGGAGGAAAAACGTTCTAGAAAAGGGAAGATGAAAAAAGGTAGAAAATTGAGGTAAGAAAACTAAACGAGATGCGTCAGTCTTCTGAGCATTGGACCCCTTTCTGGTAACTTGCATATAGAATCCTTTAACAATATCTTAGAGTGATGCCATTGTACCACAGACTCCAGAGAACGGAACAAAGTAATGTGCGGAAGGCACCATTGCTTAAATGTGGAAGAGCTAGAGTCCAGTTCAGAGGCCTTGTTCTGAGGAAGCTACTTGTGCTCATCAAACAGAGCCAGTGTCAGTACAAAATAGCACTAAGTAGGGTTTGAGTGGCAGATCTATGTATTATAAATTACACTGGAGTTCTCGTAATTTTTGGAAACCAAACTTTTTAAATAGCGACCATTTCATTCACTTTCTTGTTTACTGACTGAATCACTTGATCTTTGGATATTTACATTGAAAATATCTTTAATTATTTAGAATTCCATAAACATTTTTGATTATGTGCATCCCCAGTTCTCACATCAACTCTTCTCAGATGAATACTGTTTCTCTATTCTTCTAAAATCTCTCTCTCTGTCTCTCTGTCTCTGTCTGTCTGTCTGTCTCTCTCTCCTCCCTTTCTTTGCCCATTATATCCAGTTTTTGCTTACAATATTTTCATATGTGAGGGGCCAACCACTGGAGAAGAGTCACCTTACCAGGGGCCTAGATCTGCTTAATGAGGGGTGGTGGCTCAGTTTCTTTCTCTACTAGAATGCTCATTTTTTTTTCATAAAATCACAGACACTCTGACATCATGAGCCCAGTGTTCCTGTCATATCCAGAAGACACTGTTTGGTTCTGATCTCTCCTAACCTCCAAATCTTACAAAAGACCACCCCCTTTGTTGTCACAGTTCCTGAGCCACAGGGGACGCATGTGGTGTAGACATCCCAGTTGTGGTTGAACATTCTATTGACAATTTTTCTGTCCACTTTTATCAGCTGTGAATTTCTGCATTAATTACAGAAACTTTTCTTCTAAGGCCTGAGAGTTGCACTAGTCTATGGTAGAGAGATGCAAATGTAGGAAGCAGTTTTGTATTAGGTCCATTATTTAGAATGTTAATACTAGGCTTATCCAGTTGGATCTATGATCTTGACAACGTGGGTTCCTGGCTAGATTACAGTACCTGACATATGTTTTCTTTTGTAGTGCAGTCCTTAAATACTGAAAGTTGCTGCTTATCCCCACAATATTACTGCCTGTGCTATACTCATGGGCATGCCAGTCATTACTGTAGCTCACAGGTTTTGTGGCTGGGTAAAACTGATAATGAACTTATCCATTTACAAGCAATGTATGTAGCATTGTCTGGTGCTATGAAAGCTATGCAGCAGGGATCTACCTGGTCAGTACCAACTTCAATGAAAGGAAGCATGGTTATTTATAAGAAATAAATTGTACATAAAATAGAAGTAAATATTTTTGACACTTGGGGCTAATTAGAGTTTACAGTAGTTGAGATATAAAAATAAAATTGAGGCATGAATTATTCCTGCTTGTTAACATACGTATGTAGATTTATAGTGAGAAGGGAAAAAATCACTAGGTCTAATGCTGATCAGCCACTGCTCAAATCATGGTAGAAATACACTCCTAAAGGCTAGGCCATTGTTCTTTATACAGGCAAAGACAAAGATAAGAGGTCTCCAAGTGAATGACATACAATAGGAAGCACATCCTTTTGTAAATGTATTACAAGAGAATGAAAAATCCCCTCAAGATAGCAACTATCTTGGGTTTAAGCAGTTTAGTACTCTCAGTTATTGATGATGTCCAGAGTTTAGGTGGAGCTTGTGAAAAACTAGGGGAATCATTCAGACTATGTACAGTGGGTCCCAAAATGCATTGATTTGGGCTAGAGAGATGGCTCAGAAGTTAAGATCTCACAACCATATACAACTCCAATTTCTGGGGGATCAGTCACCTATTCTGAACTTTGTCATCTCTTCTAATCATGCACTGCACACACATACACTTATATAAATAAACTAACATAGATAAATACTTTTCAAAAATAATGTGTTGGTACATTTGGAATTAGATCAGTATGCATATCAGAAGGAGCCATGAGATGGAGTCGGTTAAGTCAGTTACCCTAGCAAACCTAAGGCTTGAAATGTAGTAGTGAACATTCTTGATTTAAGGCTAGATCTAATTGATACACATAAAGGCAAAATCTGCAAATACCAACTGGACATCTATATATTTTAAACAAAAATTGGGAAGTAAAAGACCATTAAAGAAATGTTCTCTTTTATTATAAATGCCAGTACTTTCATTGAGTTAATCACATTGATTATAAAGAATAGAATGCTGATTAAGTTATCAGGATTTGTTGAGCAACTGCAATGTGCCAAATATACTATGCATTTTTCCTTAAATTATTTCTTTTATGTCTTATAGTAATCACGAAATACTGGTATTATTACACTTATTGCTATAGGAGGGGATTAAATTATCCAAAGCGAGAGAATTCTGCCAGTACCACGTTTGGGAGAAAAAAGGCATGTATTCTAATCTGCAGATGAAAGATTTAAGTTTTTTCATGAGCAGTGCAGAGTGAGACAAACAGGTAAGAGGATCAGAAAGGTCAGTGTGTAGAGTAAGACAAAGGCCACGAATGGAACAGCCTGGTTGGAGTACAGTTTATGAAGAGAAGCAGATGGAGGTATATATTTGGAAAGGGAAGTCTCACCTAAATTATAACGTGCCTATGTGGTTTTAAATACCCCCTTCTTACCTACCGCTCATCAATTGTCCTTCCCAGGTCCATTGAGAGGGAGATAATTTTTACGTCCATCTCAACTTTATTGCTATTGCTTGGTAAAAGAACAAAGATGAAAAGAAGTCTTTAGTTTCACATTTTCTCTTTTGTAGTGATTTGGTACCATGAAGAGATGGCCAAGCTACACTATTTGGATCTCACTCATAATTGTGTCTAATATACTCTACACCTCAGATTTGTATGCACATAAAGCCAATTCCAAGCAACTTAAAAGTAACACAGGAAATTCAGGTTAACATTTGTGACAGTTTCCAGGGGAAACAGCCTCTTCTATTTAAGTTGTGATGAAACAAAAACGCTGTACCTTATTTTCTTCCTCTTAGTGCAATGCCTTCTATGCTAGCCAAAAATCTCACAGATTTGGACATTGCAAAGAATACTCCCTTTCTAGCCTTTATTGTAAGACACTGAGGACTGTTTTCTGTAAAGGACTTAGAAATATGCATTTAAGAGCCGATAAATGCTGCTCAGTGGTAAATCTTTGTGCAAAAAATGTGTTAAATTTTAGTCATTTTCTGTGGGATTGTAGCATCAGCAACTGGCATGAGATGAATCAGACTGATGATTCCAGTTCTTTGCAAAGCAGACAGCATGATATAATGGTGCTGAAAAAAAATCTCCCTTGGCAACTTTTGGAGCCATGAAGTGCAAAAGGGGTGTTAGATACCACTGTACTCAGAAAGAGCTGGAGCCCTGATGTTAACACTTGAGATAATATGATGCCTTATTTATTTATTTATTTATTTATTTACTCCTGCATCCATTTTTCTGACAATGTAGATATCATTAGCTTATATGTTCTCTGGCAAGATAGTTTTATCTTGGTTTACTGTGGGGGTCATAAGGCCTTTTAGAAATTCACAGATTTTTTTTTCTACAAAGAGGTATGTGAGAAATGTATATCTTGATACACTAGTGTATGTGTGTATATGTGTGTGTGTGTGTGTGTGTGTGTGTGCATCCATGCATGTGAATATGTACATTCAAACTGCCCAAGTAACATTTCAAGGGTTGAGTATTTAGGGTTTCTTTAGTGTTCTGTTCTTCCATAATCTTGTTTTGACGTTCACTTTCTATGGAAGTCAAGTCAGTTCTTACAGAAACATCTCAAGATGGGTTGTGTATTCATAATTTTGTTTAATTGGGCATGGGAATCATTCATGTTATGGAAGAAAACATAATTTTCTGTAAAGAAGCTATTTTAAAGGTTCTCAGAATATATTAATTTGGGATTTTGAGGTGTCAAATGATCGCAAAAGCTTTTGGTCTATTCAGTTATAAATGCTATCACAAAAGTGTGAGTGTAGTTCAAAGACTATTCCAACCAACCTCACACAATTGCTTCTTGCCTGATTATATCAAGTCGTTGACTATTGTCAGAGAAGAGATTTTTTTGTAGTCATACTTTGTTTTAACCAGCTAAATATACCTTTTCCAATTATATTCAGGAATAAAAACTAAATAGATGTATTGAAATCATATATTTTAGGTTGTGCCAAACGTTTCCCCCATTGTGAAATACAAGAAATGAAATAAAGCCTTATGACTCAGGAAAGACATAGAAATGTATCAACAACCAGGCTAAACCTGTAATAGGCAAAGAACCAAGCTGAAGTCCCTTAGATAATCAGACAGAAGCACTTATACATTGGTTATTGAACTAAGGGAGAAGTTTTAGAAGATTATTGGTCTCTTAGAGGCCAAATAACAAATTGTTAAAGGTATTATTCAGCATAGTTATAGTTACTCCCAAAGGCACATTTAATTGCATGTAGACCATTTAACAACATGGAGACCATGGTTGTTATCCTTTAAAGTTGTTACTTGTTAATAGATGAGAAAAATTTGGTAGGGCTTTAAATTTTAATTCATATGTTTCTAAAGATTGGATTATAAAGTTATTTAATTTTAAGTTCATAGTACACTGTAAACATAAAATTATATGAAAGTGAAGTATTAGATAAAATATACTCAGTCTCAAAAATATATACAGTGTCTAAATTCAGCCAGGGTCACCATATTACAAATTAACTGTCTTTTCTGCTTCCATATTTCTAAGAATACAAATAGACATATATTAGGAGTAGATGAGGATATAAGGTCAAGTCTTGATCAATTGAATGAGTGTGAAATTGCCAGACTCCACTTGGAGCTTGACCTTTAAATAATTCCAAAATTATGAACTCTATCTCTCCACTAATATTTGAGTGGAGGTAAAATATTCAGCAGAGACCTATGCAATTTTATAGCATGGAAACATGAAGGAAAGGGAAAGAATTCAGTCCCTGAGCCAACAGTTAGCCCACTAAAGAACCAGTGTTGAGTTGGTCCACTGTATTTGCCATTCTAGGTACACTACATGATTCACAGAATCAAAAAGAAAGGATTAACAAATAGCATGTGCACCCTTGGTCTTTGACAAGGAAACAGCCATTGAGGTATTGACAAGGAACTACATAGCCAATTCAGAGCATCCTCTAAATATGAAAGAATATTGAAATTATAAAAGTATCATTTTACATTAAAAATATCAGTGTTACAGGAAGAGTTACTATCTGTGTCTAGATGCACTATAAATTATTAATGTAGAACACAAAGAGAAAGCTTTGGGGATTTTATATTCCAGTTACAAAATATGAACAATAGAAAATGGCTTTGTGGAAGGCTGAATGAGACCAGAATAGCAACTTAAAAGACTCTGAATTCTACATAACTTTCACAAAGGTGAGTACTTCTATCCCCAACCACACTAACACCGTGCTGGTGGCTTTTTACCTATATCCCCTCCAGGACTGCAGATTTCCGTGGAAAATCAACTCAAGTGCCACACAGATGTGCAGAGGTAGGCACATATACAGGCACATGGGTACTTCAGCTTACACATACTCTATGATTCTTTAAACATAGGAAACAGAATTTCTCTTTTTAAAATATATCTTAACATTTATAGTAATATGCATTTTAACTTTTCAAGAACTCTGAATAAGACATAAGTGTTACACAAACTTTATAAATTTATTTGATCCTGGAACATTTTCCCACCCCAAAGGGGTGGTCTATGGACACATGCTAGTTAAGAACAGTGCCTTCATCTGGAGTAGTAATCTTTACAGGAAATATATGGGTTCTGTACCTATCTTATGAAAGTAAGAAATTAGAACCACAAATAATAAGGATATAAATATTTTCTTTTGCTACAAAAAAGTCACTTAATTCAAAGCATGCCCCATCCTCAAAGTCTTTTTTTTTTTTTGAGAAATATAATTCATGACCTAAAATTCAACTTTCATAACAGGTTTGCTGAATTGTTTAAGCAACAGATACTTAATACTTCAAAGAATGAAGAAACTTCTACTGTTCTTATTTTTAACAACTATACTTTCTAAATGCCCTTGGGAGATGAAAAAGATTAGTATTTTATTTTTACTATGAAGGGAAATTCCAGAGTACTTGAGGATGCTTCTTGTTCTAAAGAAGGAACTGTAATGAGTAGTTGGTAAGAGACCAAAATGCTGGTATTGTTTTGAATGTACGTAGAAAGGTTTTGGTGGGAGGATCCAAACCATATGCTATTTGTAACCAAAATTATGGGAAGTGACATTAAGACATTTTTTTGATCTACAGTGTAATTTTAAATTCCCATCCTGTTGGCTACATATCTTCAATTGGAACAGAATTATTTAAATTGTTAATTCCTTGTTCATTTTACTCATATAAAAATTATTCTAAATAAAAAATATTTCTTGTTCTTTGATCAGGAAAGTGAACTATCAATATTAGGGTATCCAGTCTTATATAATTCAATTTGAAAATATACTGCATGTAAGCAGATTATCTTCTTTTTTCTTTGTAAAGATGTTGAAAACACTCTCTTTAATGTATTTCCCCAAATTTTCTCTGGCTAAAGATAATATATATTTGAATAACGATGAACATTTGAAGATGTTTTTAAAGCCACACACTATAATTTCAACATTGGACTAAGTAAAGGGCGTAGCAGAAAACCTGCCTGAAGCTTCAGATCTTGCTTCCCGTCAGGACAAGAGACTAAACAGTGGAAACCACTAGGCCTTTGTTAATGGCTGGGTAGAAAAGAGGACAAATGATAAACAGTGAAGAGCATAATTGGACATCTATTGATGGTATGCCAGCAAATGGGAGGCATTTTCAAATGCCATGTGTGTTGACATCAAAGATGACTTATCTCTGTGATAGGATCCTGTGTGACTCTGATCTATGTTATGAAATCTCATTTTTTCACCTCTTCCAGAAGAGGAAGCTTTGGGGATTGATTCATTTGTTACAGACATGGTTATCCCAGCAGTACATATGAATTGTGCACAAATAATGGCTACGAGTTTCTATTTGTTTTTTACTTCCTTGTTTCTTAGCATCCTGACAGTCCTTATATGACTAAACAAACCAAAGGTAGGTAGCTAAAGAATGTAGCAAAGTTCAACACTGAAGGCAATCATTGAAAATATCAGGAGACAAAGTATTCTCATTACACCTTTAATTTGGACATTGGAAATCAGATTTCAGTCTTAGATAGTGCTTTAATTATACTAGATGTAGGTTATAAGGAATGGTATCACATTGAAGACTTAGAACATCACATCCTACTAATAAAATAAATCTTACAAATGCTACTCATCAGAGAAGCCTTCTCTATTCAGTGAATAGCAGTGAATGCAGAGACACATGGCTGCCCAAGATGCTGAGAATAAGAGATGGGTGAATTCTCAAACCTAAACAGGACATTTATATAACAAAACAACAACAAAAATGAAAGGTAATATTTTGGCTGCAGAACTTAAAAAGAATAGGAGTAGGATTATAATAATGATCAGAATACATCACATATATGAAATTGTCAAAAGAATAAACCCATTAAAAATTATTTTTAAACAAAGATTCTTATCATGGTCTATTTTCACCTATAAGTTGGTGTTATCTTCCTGAAAAACTATTTCTTATATATTAATTAATAGAAAGATGAATTTTATCTTTTAGCAAATAAATGTTATAATAACAGTTCAGAGAATATATTATATCAACATAAAATGACTTGTCAGCAATAACTTCTTATTAAAATTCTTTATTATTATAGAAATATTGAGCATAGCCACAGATATAAGAAATTAAATTTATAGAAATATATTGTATTATATATATACAGATACAAGTGACTATCTCAACTTTAATAATTAATAAAAGCACAACAAAGTAGACATACAAAGTGGACTTTGGTATAGCCACAGGTGCAAAATGCAGTATCCTTAGACTTGTCTCTAAGCGTTGAAGAATTTTTATGCAGATTTTTAGATGCAAAATGCAGTCTTTTAGATTTCCACACACTTGTAAAGCCATTTTTTTGTAATTAAGAGAACCTGAGCAACATTAATATCCTTTCTCCTTTTTACCCAATATCACACTTAATGTGTGCTTTCTGTATTGATATAGGTGACTTTAATTCATTTATAAATAGTTTAGTAATCTAAGTTTCTATTTTGTGGAAATATTACAATGAGAGTACACAGTTTTCCATTCTAACATCGAGCCTGTCCCTGTTAGTCGCTCTGGGGCACACAGAGGAGTAAACTAGACTTCCTTCTTCCAATGTATTATAAGCTCACTGGAGAAACAAGATGCAATATAGTACAGAAATGAAGTAATATGAAGCATCAGTAAGAGGTGGCCAGAGAAAATGCATTTATTAAATGCTATCAAGTGTAAATAAAAGTAAGAAAGACTGACATTCCATGATCTAGGGAGCTTAATAAAGAAAATGACCTTAGGAACAAGTGCAACTACACAGGGACAGTGAAGTCATGGTTACTGGAGGAGAATTACAACCACTAATTGGCAAACTAGCATAATTCATTACAACAATCTACAAACATTTTTCCTTAAACCCACAGATAAAGGTAATAATCAGCACTCATCAAGAAAACATCTTTTTGCAAGAGATGAAGACCACTACAAAAAAACCATAACCTATCAAAATGCAGAGTTGAGAAGCTCAGTCCCAAAGGACACATCTACAAGATATCCCTGATATCTTTGGGGAACATTGCAGAAGCTATGGGAGAAAGATTTTAAGAGCCTGGTTTTCAGAGGGGTCTTCTCTGAGATTCTGTATCCTAGTAGTGTTAGAAAAAATAAGCCATAAATGCTTACCAACATGACTGCCAAAATGTGAGCTGAACAAGGATGACACCTATGGATGTGCATAAGTGGACAGAGAAAAACTCACCAGGTGTCAATCCAGAACAAAGAACTACAGGAAACTGAGGAAAACTGCAAGTGGGAGAGGTAGTCCTCCCCAGGGAAGAGCACACCAATAGGTTGTCCAGTGATGAACAGTCAGCCCTGAAAAGACATACAAGCACAGTTATGTGGACTTAAAAGGTCGTACTTAGGAATATATATATATAAATGTGTGTATATGTATAGTATATTTATGCATTCAATAACAAAATAACAATTAGTGAAAAAGAGGATGTGATTATAATGGAGAGTTATAGAGAATATATAAGAGGGTTTTGGAAGGGTGAAAAGGAAAAGAAATGTCATAGTTATAATGCCAAAAATAAAATAAAAAATAGTTGTCGGAAAATTCAATGAAAGTCTATTGGCATACTGTGATGTACTTCTCAGCATAATATTTTTGTACATGGTGTAAAGTTTGACTTTGTACTACTTCACATGCTGATTTCTCTATTCCACTGTCGGATTTCATTCTGGATATGACTTCCTTATGTGTAATCTTAGAAGTTCCAGTACCAAGTCTGGGTAAATAATTCTTACCATTTATTCTCTGCCTTGTCTATAAATTATAATTATCCAGTGCCTGGGAAGAAGAGAAAATAAGGCAGGAAGTAGTTGGAGGGGGATTCAGATTGCCATGAGGAGGAGTGTGTCCAGGAAGATACCAGAGGAAGAAACATCTAAAACAGGGAAGACTAGATCATTATTAAATTGCAAGTATTATGAAGATGGAATTGGGAAGTAATCAGATCACTGGTTACACTTATAATAAAAATAATTCATTTTACAAAAGTTGAAGTTAAAATGACCAATAACACCATATGTTAACAAGGATGAAGAGGCAGTAGAACTTTAAGTGTAGTCAGTAGGAACATAGGATGGTGCACACAATGTGAAGAATAAAACTGGTGATGCTTTTGATAGCTCCACAAAATTATCTTTTGACTTAGCATTCTGCTCTTGTATACTTACAAATGATAACAGTGGAGATGTATCTACTTAGGAACCTGTATCCAAAGTTCATTGATTTAGTCATAATACAGCTAAATAGTAAACTGCTCAGCTTTCCACTGATGTGCCAGTCTTTGAACAGACCACGATCATAAAAGGGACCATCATTACTCACAATGACAAAGGAGGACTAGAAATGTAGACAAGGCACAAAAATTATGAGTAGCTCCAAAATTCACACATATGGAATTATTTTCACTTATATGAAATTCTAAAATAGGCAAAATTAACATTTAGTGAAAAAAATAAATGAGTTTTTGCATGGGCACTTTAGACACAGGAATAAAAATTGCCTAAGGGTATCCAGGAACACCTTAGGGTCTTCATAACATCTTATAGCATTGTATTTGGTCACATGAGCATAAGCATTAGCCAATCTTATTAAATGATACCAGAAGACTTACATATTTCATTTCTTGTAGATTGAGGCTTTTATATACTTTATATAGATTTTTTTTATTTTTGTTTAAATAAAGTGAGTGACTTGCATGAAGCTTTGGTTTTGATATTTCACACTGCCTAAAACATACATAAAGTTGGACTAAAAGGATGAGAAATACATACATAATTGCATATATATATAATTCATAATTTGAAAACTACTTTTAAAAGAAGTAATAGCTATATTTTTAAAATTAATAACAGAGAATGACAAGACAAAAGTGAATCAAACAACCACAATATTCTCTAATCACTGGATAGTTGGTTTTTAGAAACATGATTGATAATATGTATTCTCAAAAATTATATGCACATGGCTATGGATATATATATATATATATATATATATAATGTATATATTATGTGAACACATAGTTACTTTAATATTGCTGTCATAACACTCATAACCAAGACAACTTACAGAAAAGTTTATTTGGGCTTATGATTTCAGAGGTTAAAGTTCATGAGTAGAATATGGCGTGTTGAAAGGACCAGGAAACAGAGTTTTTCCTCCTCTAAAACCGAGTTTTCAAGTGTCACTCTTGAACCAAGAGACAAAATAGAGTGAATAGGATATATGGAGAACAGTGAAGTTTGTGGGGTTATGTGGCATCCCCACATATCAGTATGAAACCTCAAAGCCTGCACCCAGTGAAATGCTTCCTTAAACAAAGCCACACCTGGTAAACTTACCTAAATACCACCAACTACTGACCAAGCCTTCAAATATTTGAGCCAATGAGGGACCCCTCCTACCCTCATCATCACCCTCCTACTACCATCATTACTTCCCATCACGATCCCATCACCTCCACCCCATCATCATACCCTACACTCACAGCACATATATGATCTCAACGTACCTTGCATATCTAGCTTGATCTTTTTATTTCTTTAGTAATTTCCTGACAATAAATTTCAATAAGGAGAGTTTTGTCTGAAGGGATCCACTTAGCAATGTTTAATAGTTATTAAGCAGTGTCCTGATATGCTCCACAGATATTTCAGTCTTACCACCAGTACAGAGGGTTTTTGCTAATGAGGTAGATTTGAAGACGGGAGAAGTTAAAGAGAAGGTTGATGACAGCAGAGGAAAAATTATGTTCCACAGACAAGAAGCACTGTCTAGCCCATAGGATATTTTTCCTTGAGTGGTAGTAATGAAGGGAAGAGGGCTATCCCAGTCTTTCAGACACTACGGCTGCCTTAATCAAATATGACCAGCTAGATGGATTAAACAACAGAAGTGTGGAGACTCAAAGCCCAAGTCAAGATTGTCATCAGGATTTATTCTCTTAGGTCTTTGTGCTTGTTCCTGTCACACTATCTTATAGTCAGAAAGCATTAGCACCTTAGATGACAAAGAGTTACTTTGACAATCTTAAGATAAAGAAAAATCAATGGATTCTTCCAGCACAGGCATGAATTTGATGTTTGGAGAAAAGGCCTATGATTATATGTTATAGTATGCATAACAATTGAATGTATAACATCTATTAAATGCTTTTTAGCAGTTTTAATTCTGCGTCTTTATCTTCTGCCTTAAGTCATGTGTATCAGCATCACTGTATCTCAGTTTGCTGACTCACCTCATGATGTAGAAAATGCATTTCTATCACTATCCCCAGGGAGGAAGGAAGACAGATTTATATATCGCTTTTCTTCTTAGATTTCTGAAGTGGTGATTCTTGGGTTTTCCAATTACAAATGGGCGTGAGAGTTTCCTATGAACATCTTTTTCATCAGGTGCCATCAGAATGCATCTAAGTTCAAAGATTGAGAGCAGATGTCATAATGATCCTCACAGGAGTGATTATGAGAAAGAATATTAATTATAAGAGCAGATTAAGTGTCATATAGATGGCCAATATATGAGATGAATAAAAGGTGAAATAATGTTGAATAGTGAAGTCTATAAGTAGATAAAAAAGCATCATGTGAAAGTTATTCTGGCTACTATATTATTGTCAATAACATTTAATGTCTCATTAATTTGCAATCAACTGGAAAATGTATTTAGGTCCCAGGGTTCAAACTTCAGTAGGGTTCTTGAACTAATGTTCTGATAAGAAATTAAGAAATTAATCTTGCTCTTGACTGAAGCCATGGGCTCACGTGTGAGGCATTGTACATGTGTAATGTGTACTACCAACCAAATCCCAAAGATCTGTTCATGATTCCTAGATGATCTCCTGTCTGGAGTATCTGCAAGTTAAATTTTCTTTGTAGGTTAAATTGCCTTCCTGTAATTTAGGTCAAACTTGCAATACATCACAGTTATAGTGAAAGATACAAAAAAAAAGCAATGAAACTCACAAAGTCCTCACTGAACATAAAAAGATTGTCAGTTGTCATTTTGAGGAAATTAATGCCTAACTGTTGTGAAATAAATGCAAATAAGAATATTACATGGAATTTACATATGACACTTAATGCCATCTCTTCCATAGGGGAACTATTATATACTGACTTCTTTTCAACTTTATATTCTAAAGACAAATATCGATTCACTTTCATAGAGATCCTCCTCCCAGTACAGGAATCGAATGGTGTTCTCTTATAATATACATAAAAAGTTAGGGCAAATGAAACCCAGCTTTTAGTGATCACATATTCAATTTGTCTAATTTATTCAAATATTTCACAACATTAAGCTGACACATTAAAATAAATTTGACATGAGTCTTAGTAGCAGTGATCTTAGACATAAAAATATTACTACATTTTAGTGACCTTGAAAATGCTGTTCCAAATGTTCCATTGAAATTGAGTAAAGGTTAGGATCTTTTATTTATTAGTCCAATAAAGGATAGGAAAATTTTCACCAAGATCAATATTTATAAAAATAAAAATTAAAGTGAGATCAATTATTTAATTATCTAATTCATTACCTAACAATGTAAATAATTATAATTAGCAACTAAAAGATTCTTGCATCTCATTAGTTATAAAACTTGTTCAACATTAAAAGCTGGACATCTAAGCTTCATGTAAATGTTAACGTACTCAAAGACCTTTGGTATGTCCACTTCTCATTTGAATTTAGGGAAGGATGATTATTGAAACTAATATTTTTCCTAGGAAAATGAGCATGGTTATTATCATTTGATAACTGGCTTCTACACATTCACTAATGTGCACTTTCTTTGCAATTTCTTCTAATACTTTTTGACACAATGAAATTAGCTTTTAGTCAAGCTTTGAGTACATTCATATAATATTACTTTAAAATTAACACACTGTCCAATGGAACAAGTTTCAAATAAGCAGTGGGACTGTAAGGATAGTGTTTTAAAAATCATACTTCTAGATTTGGTGTATATGGTGACTGGAGGTCAGGAAACTCAAGAATGAACGGCAGCAGACACTATACTAAATGCCTGCTGACTGTATGAGTACAGGAGGAACCCCATAAAATCCTATATTCTCTGCATATTGAGAAGATTGCATTTGGTCTGACCACAATGGCTAGACCTGAAGCAAGGTACTGGGCATAGGAGAGCAACATGCAGAGGAGCTTGAAAGAAGGAAATGTAGACTTTGCTGAGCATTTACCAAGTCACAGATATGAAGAAACAACTTGGGACTAGAAAGAGAGCTGCCCAGAAACCTGAGTGTGTATTAGTTACTTTTCTCATGATTGTGACAATATATCTGAGAAGAAGTAATGCAAGGAATGAAGGGCTTATTCTGACTTAAAATTCCAGAGTATATACTATCATGGTGGGGAAAGCATGACCAAAGGGAGAGGAAGCCAGCTTATCACATAAAGTTAAAAGCAGACAGAAAACGCAGGGAGTTGGGCCAGTCTCTCAAGCATCAGCGTGACTGTAGTGACATACTTCCTCTAATACGGCTCTAGCATGTACAGGTTCTGTAACCTTTCAAAACAGAGCCACTCACTGAAGAACATGTGTTCAAACACCCAGGTTTATGGGAACCTTGCACAGGGAAGCCACAACATCACATAGTCCCTGAAATTGACCTAGGCTGTGAATGATTTCTATTCCATAATGAAATGGAGAGAGCTTATAACTTATCAGATATTGAACAAAGTCAAGTTGAATATCACCTCAGTTGTAGGGCAAATAACTCTTGGCCAAGAGCTGAAAAGCTATATAGCCCACCAGCCAATCAGGCCTAAGGTGAATTTTGTGAAGAATTCTAGTAAGAATGCTTATCCATATGGAAGGGTTGTCAAGAATGGGAAAGGGAAAGCTGTTGAAGAGAAAAGACTAAAGTGGCAGAGACCGTGTAGAAAAATTGCCACAAAAATAGAAAAGCAGAGCAAAGAAGCAGAGAAAGAGGGAGAGGGGATGAGCCTTGGCATCCCCTTGATTAAAGCCTTGTCGTGTCCCAAGCTCAGCAGGATTGTAATCTTACCCACAGTCTATGTACCTTACCGGGCAACAGAAGTTTACTATACAAAGTGGAAACAGCTTCCACCTGATTCCACAAGACAAGCTTTGCCCTAATACCCAAGCTAAAGAGATAGCATGTCGAAAAGAAATCATGGGCCAGTATCCCTGTGTACATCAATGGAAACTACTAAACCAGACCCAACAGCATAGCCTATAATACATGACCAGGTAGGGCTTACCCTAAATATACAAGACTGTATTAACTTTTGAAAATGAATCAACACAATCTGCTGAATTCACTCTGCTGACAGACTGAAAGAAAAGAAACATATGATCATTTCAGTTGATGCAGAAAAAAATCTTCTGACAAAATTTAATATCCATTCATGATGAGGGAAAAATTCTAAGAGAAAAAAAAAATGAGGCAATTTTCTCAGTCTGATAAATGGCAGCTTAGAAAAGACAAAATGCATGCAGTGCTACACCATGCATAGACTTGACTGTTTCTGTCCTTCTTAAGAGCAAGGGAAGGATGAAAGTTCATGGGGCATCTGTTGAGCTTTAGAGTGGAGGTTAGAGATGGTGCTATTAGGTGAAAGACATTCATGTGAAGAGCATCAACATCCTGAGGTAAGTGAGATAGTCAGAGGAGAACAAATATTTTTGTTTGTTGAATGAAATTCTAATTTGTTGCTATTGAATATGAATGTATTTTTCCTTTTTATTTTTACATGTTGGGATTTCTTCTTCCTCATTAGATAAAATAAAGAGGTTAATTAACTTTATAGTGGTACTTTGCCAGACTGAAGTTTTCTTTCTTTTTCTATCAGTAAGAACATTGAAAATGCTAAAAAATTAATGTCTATGCTATACCAACTATCTCATAAAGCCTGTTAATATTGATCAAATAAATATCTTCATATCCTTACATGGCAGTTAGCCTACTAATTTTTTGGCTGGCTCCATGATATCCTAGTGTATTCTTATACACTATAGTTATAACAACTGCCAGGAAAATGTTTGGCCAGACCTCATTCAAGTAAGGAAAGGATATTCATGATTATGTGACATGTATATTTAGAATATAATATTTCAAGTTAGATTTGGCAAGAAAGCAGTCATGCACTGAAACATGTGAGATATCTTGAGTGTTTTTGGAAAAACCCTCAAAGGAAAATGAGAGTAAGTAACATTTCCCTTAACTCTGACTTCTCAATAAACTTTTGGTATGGAAATTTTACTCAACTTTCTTTCTTGCTATAAGAATATTCACTAAACACAGCTTATTTCCAAATATTCTTTGTTGTAAGAGACCAAGCGACATGTTTCTAAATGAATTCATATTCTGTCCAATGAACGATAATTATTTTACATATTGATTGATATGGTCTTAAGGGACTTTCTTCCAAGCTGTAGAAATACTGAGGTACAACATGGGTAGCAATGTGTGCACATACTTAAAACGTAATCATCAATGCCATCTCTTGTTTTGATTGGCTCTAGTTAGAAATTTGAGCCATCATTTGTATTACAGGCTGTATCTCCTCTCTTCTTTTCGCTCAGCTACATATAGGGAACCAATTTTAGGGAATAGGTAAATGTGCAATCTGACCTACCATTTACTGTTTGGGAGAACTTCTCTTTGATAAATTTCTAAGTAAATTATGGCGTAGTAACTAATTGAAGCTATAATGGAAATAACCCCAGCTGGTTTAATTGTCTGACTCTTTACTCCTAGATCCAGCATGACATCTCCAAACTAGTTCTAGTTGGATTTAGTTAATAAGAAAGAGGAGGCACAAAAATTCACAGAGAAAGTAGAAGAGAGTGATTCAAGTGTTGGTGGCTAACATAAATCCTAGATTAGGAGTTTGGTAGAGAGTAGGAAGACTGGTGTGTAGACTGGAAGCTAAAAGGTTGAGCCTATTTGTCGCTTTTCTGTATTGTATATTTCTGGAGACAGAGCTTCTGCTTTGGTAACATTACTCAAGAATATGCCTGGGGAGTCTATTCTTTTATGAATTGCTGCCAAAACAGCTTGGAAAACAGCTGGTGATAATTCTGGCTTCATTCCCCCGCTCAACAGCTGATGTTCAGGAGCAGGGAAGCAATTGTGTGGGTGTGTTCTGAGCCTTGCCATTGCTGCTTCCCCTTCAGCTGCTTCTGCTCCCACATGAAGGAGCAGACCGGAAGGCTGAGTTCCTGGGAGTGGCCTCGGAATGAGGACAGTGCTACTAGCATTAGTCTGCTGACCAGGATCCCTTTGCTCTGTCAAAACGAGGCCGCGGGTGGGTGAGGAGAAGCTGTTCTAACTCAGATCCTTAGCAGCTTTTGTAACACTTGACTTCAACCATCAGTGACCAACTTGGGCAGACAGCTTAGAATAGCAGGGTGACCCGTATCCCTGTGGCAGGTCTGTAACATTCTAACAGGTCTTGTGAAACACTGGGGTACTAGGACCCTTACTTGTACAGTAACCAGCCTCATAAGGTTTTAGTGTCAACCTACGAAAACTGGGATTCCCAGCCCTGGATACTAGTTAGCATTTCTTTTTTTTTATTCGATATATTTTTTATTTACATTTCAAATGATTTCCCCTTTTATAGCCCCCCACTCCCGGAAAGTCCCATAACCCCCTTCCCTCCCCCTGTTCTCCCACCCACCCCTTCCCACTTCCCAGTTCTGGTTTTGCCCTATACTGCTTGACTGAGTCTTTCCAGAACAAAGGGCCACTCCTCCATTCTTCTTGTACCTCATTTGATGTGTGGATTATGTTTTGGGTATTCCAGTTTTCTAGGCTAATATCCACTTATTAGTGAGTGCATACCATGATTGATCTTTTGAGACTGGGTTACCTCACTTAGTAAGATGTTCTCTAGCTCCATCCATTTGCCTAAGAATTTCATGAATTCATTGTTTCTAATGGCTGAATAGTACTTCATTGTGTATATATACCACATTTTTTGCATACACTCTTCTGTTGAGTGATACCTGGGTTCTTTCCAGCTTCTGGCTATTATAAATAGGGCTGCTATGAACATAGTGGAGCATGTATCCTTATTACATGCTGGGGAATCCTCTGGGTATATGCCCAGGAGTGGTATAGCAGGATCTTCTGGAAGTGAGGTGCCCAGTTTTCTGAGGAACCGCCAGACTGATTTCCTGAGTGGTTGTACCAATTTGCAACCTCAACAGCAGTGAAGGAGTGTTCCTCTTCCTCCACATCCTTGCCAACACCTGCTATCTCCTGAATTTTTAATCTTAGCCATTCTGACTGGTATAAGGTGAAATCTCAGGGTTGTTTTGATTTTGATTGGCATTTCCCTAATGACTAATGAAGTTGAGCATTTTTTAAGATGCTTCTCCGCCATCCGAAGTTCTTCAGGTGAAAATTCTTTGTTTAACTCTGTACCCCATTTTTTAAATAGGGTTATTTGGTTTTCTGGAGTCTAACTTTTTGAGTTCTTTATATATATTGGATATTAGCCCTCTATCTGATGTAGGGTTGGTGAAGATCTTTTCCCAACTTGTTGGTTGTCAATTGTGCTTTTGATGGTGTCCTTTGAATTTCTATCACCAGGCCTATGTGCTGGGATTCCCCAGCCATTAAGGATGGCTTCTGTTACAGTGCTTTGGTTTTGAAGTCTGAGGCTCTCTTTGTCCTTAATTCCTGACATCCCTTTTTACAACATGCTCAGAAACTAGCAACTTTTTACTTTTTTAATTTAAGTGTTCTGAGCTTCCTTACTGTTTCTTTACTTGCCTCCCCACCCCTGCAGTGACTGCACTCCAAAACATAATATAGCTTCTCATTGCTATGGTTGCTGCAATGGCTGCCACTGCTACCTACAACCTCATGTGCCACCAGCTTTTGCTATTGTTCCATTAGTTATTACCATTACCAGCTGTTGCCATGACTCTTTAGCTCCTTTCTCTCATGATTCCCTGCTTTATTTATCGATGATGCTGTCCACTTCTTCTACTGTTTTGCAGCCATTCTCAAATCTATACCACTAGAGTCCTGCCCTGATCTCTTCTGTTACTTCTTCAGTTTACTTCATCAGCCTTCTCAACTAATGATGAATATCAAAAGGAGGCAAGCAGGGGTACAACATAGTATTATGCCCAATGTTGCAATATGAGGCAGAGAAGCTAGGTTATCTCCAACCAGCTCATAAGGATCGTTTACTCCCACTCTCTTCATGCAAGCAGACTGTTTGCAGAAATCAGTTTTGGTCCTTTTACATCATTCACAACAGTCCCTCTAAGGAGAAGTCAGGGAAATGGTTCCATCTTTGGTTCAGAGGGCAATAGTTAGAGGCAAAGACCCAGATTCATGGTTAAGGCCACACTTTTGAGACTTGGGGTTGTGGTGAGGCAGCAAGCAGTCATGATTGTTGTGCAACAGATTCAAGGCATCTACAGATTGTTAAAAATTAACAATTATTGTTAAAAATATTTAGGGGTGGTGTAAGAGCAGTCTGTCTGCATGCCAGACTGATGATATGTTCTTGGATTCTGTTTGTGAGAATTCGATTGAGTAGTTTTGCATCGATATTCATAAAAGAAATTGGTCTGAAGGTGTCTTTCTTTGTTGTATCAGACTAATATTTTTATGTGTAATGTATTTTATGAGTGCATGTGCATTTAGTTCTTTATAGGTCACATAGTATGTGGGTAAGGGAAGAGTCGTCAGTATATTTTCTCTAACCCCATACTGTATGCTATTCCATGAAGAAATTTATAAATAACCATCATGTTTTGTCTTGGCCTATATTGAAAACTTTAAATGTAAGAGCAGAGATGTGAATCATTGGTCCAGTGTTGGAAACGGCAAGCCCACGAATAGCTAGTCTTTGCACTTTACCTTGAGTAAGATCAAAGACATATTATTTAGTCATATCACATCTTCCTCTAATTATTGTGTTCTAGCCTTCAGGTCTTTATCTTGATCACACACACACACACACACACACACAAAAAAAATACAAAACAGTTGTTTCTACTGACCTAATGCCCCTGGGTGCTGTTTTGCTTTAAAAAACTTGCTTTTTGCTAAGTTTCTCCTTGATATCTCACAGACAAACTTTATTTTTCTCAAATATTGCCTATATACCTTATAGGGTTTAGTGACAATTTATTCTCTGACTTAGGTTTATTCTCCATTTGTAGCCACAGACCTTGTACTTTTAGCCTTGGAAGAATATTATGGGTGGTCAGGTGTTAATCCTGCCATCTTCTTATTGATGAACTCCCTACTGACCAGGAAATTTGCCACTGATCATATTTCAGTAGTCCTTGCTGTAGGCTTCCTGGATTTTGGTTTTGAATTTCCATTACTTTTTTCCATTAATATTATTCAGTCCAGCAACATTTCTCTTAATATATATTTGCTCTCTTTTCCATTTAGAATAGTTTTCTGTTGAGAAGTTGGAAATTTTTTGTAGAACATTATAAATTAGGACTCTTTTGGATTGCCATAATTGAGCATACACTCTAAAGCAATTTAATTGGAAACATTAAATGATGTAAAGACAGCTCAGCTCAGACATTACTGGAAACAGTAGTGCATACAGTTTTGAAATGGAGGTTGTCGTGTGGAGTCTTTTCTTCTCACTAAATGTTTACCCCATTGTATTAATTTTTATGGCAGGCCCTCTCAGGGTCAGTAGGAAGCAACTCATAGAGTTCAGGCATTTTCCTATCCATTAGCTCTAGTAGTCATCCTTTCAAACAAAGTGTGTGATAAGGGAGGCATACCATGCTCTTCGCCATACTTTGGTTTTTGCTCTATCTTTAATAGTTGCTGGTTTTAAGACATGCTCCCTCAAAATGTACTGCCTCAGCCTTTGAGATCATGAGAGCACAGTAACAGTTCTTACCCTTTCCATCTCTTCAACTCTTGGTCCTGGTGACCTCCCTGAAATGGGACTAAAATTCTAGTTTTATAGGTGTGCTCTTTAGAGCCAGATTTTCAGAAATTTAGAAATTCCATTATTCAGGAATAATAATCCTCTAGTTCCCATTCTAGTGGGTTGGACTTGAAACACCAAACTTAACTGATTTTAAATGAGTAACTTAACAGCTCGGCAAAACAGAAGTAGAGTAAAACAAAGGGAAGGAAAAGGGTGTCACCTCAGCTTAAGTTTAAACCAAACTAAAGGAAAATAAAGAGGAAGTAGCTCTGTGCACTGTCAACCATGCACATTATTTTCAGAGACATAAATACTGATTGAAATTGATCCTGTTCTGGGTCATATATCAAGTCTTGTTAAATTTAAACTGATTCAAATCATATGATGCCTGTATCCTGAGAACTAAGAATTAAAGGTCAGTAATAGAGTAAACCTTAAATCTCGCCAATATTTGGAAACTAACACATTCCTATATAGCCTGCTGGTATAAGATAGATAGCTCTTTTAATAAGGGAAATGAGACATTTTTTTTGTACTCTGTGAAAATAAAAATATCCCAGAGTAAAACAGTACTAAGGGAAACATTTTTGTGCAAAATGTTTTTATAAATTGAAGACCATGTTATTACTTGGCTTTCCACTTAACAAAAACTTAAAAAGTGTGTGGCATAAATGAACCTCCAACTGAGCAGAAGACAGGGGATAATACATATCTGACCCAAAAGCTCTGAAAGAGAAAACAAAACACACCAGAAAAAAATCAACGAGTCTCAAATCTAGCATCCAAAATCCATAAAATTAGTAAACCTCTAAATTTACTTAAGCAAGTTAATGAAAATGCAGATGACAAATATCAGTAACAGAAAACACTGTGTGAATCATTACTAACAGTTAACACTATGCTAATCATTCTTAATAACATTATTCTAATAATTAGGAAAATTGGATGAAATAAAAAAAATCATGAAAGCCACAAAAAAATCCAAAACTCATTGAAAAGAAATGCTGAATGTGATAAAATCTATAGCTATTAATGAAATTCAGCTTGTAGCTAATAACATGCTAATTCACATGATTCCAGGCCTAGATGATATCACTGGTAAATCCTAACAAGTTTTTAAGTAGAAAATAATATTTTTGTGTAAGTCTTCCAGAAAGTTAAAACAAAAGTAATTTTTTGTAACTCATTATTAGAGGTAATCATAGCTTGAAACTAAACTAGACAAAGTCATAAAAACAAATCCATACACGAAAATGTCTTATAGTGGATCTTAGGAAGTTAAATGAAGAAATATAGGAAGGGCCATCAGCAGTGGAACCAAGGCGTCACAGGGACCAGTTAGGCCCTGCGCCCACGACCACTGACCTTCGCTGACCAGCCGGACAGCAAGCAGCTGCAGTTGTGCGGCGCCTTTCCTGCACGGAGGCCACTTCAGAACTCGGCCTCCCACCAGTCAGGAGAGGAGCATCCATCTTGGCTCCGTACTCCAGGAATCGGACAGACTGAGGTACACAAACATAATCCGAGGCCAACACCGCGGTGGTCTGAGCCCGACAGGCGTTGGCCTGCACCCAGGCCCTGGGCGGGTCGGGGGGCCATCGGGGTGCCAACCCAACCAGGAGGTTTTTTGCCCAGGCCTGCGAGCACGCCGCCGCCATTTTGCCTGCAGGGCGACAGAGAGCTCAGGCGGGCAGACCTGTAACAGGCATAGCCTAAGGCTAACAAAGCGGGGGTCCAGGCCCCAAAAGGCACAGGACTGACCCCAAGAACTGGGCAGCTTGGTGGGCCATCTGTGAGTCAACCCGCCCAGGTGATTGTTAGCAAAGCAGACTCTCCCGGCGCTTTCAGGGAGCGCGGGTGCGCACGCCCGCCATCCTAGTCACCTGGCAAACCCAATTAACAGTCAAAGCCATAGGGGAACTTTGCTCAGACCTTGGCCTCCCAGGCTTTTGCCTGGACTCAGGGACTGGGCGGCCAGGCTAACCTTGTGTGCGACAGCCCGGTTGGCAGATCGGCTGCCCAGCGGAGTGAGCGGAACACAGGGGAGGTCACAGTAGCATACACCATCGGCACTCCCTGGGAGTGCACACGGGCTCCATCTGCTCCACAGACACAATCTGGGGCAAGGCCTCAGGCAGAAGCCCTTAGCTCTACTCTCTCCGCTTCCGGATCCAGATCAGTCTGGGCGGCAGCATTACATCTCCAAGTCCTGCAAGTGGCTAGCTGGGCTTCCGGGCGGCCAGCTGGGAGAAGTCAGGGTGCTCCAGTGAATCCAGCGGGCCCCAGCGGGAGCCTTCGGGTGCCTGCTTTGGGATCTGAACAGCCTGGGCAGCAGCACACTGTCTACAAGCAGTGCAGGAGGTAAGCTGTGCACCAGAGGCCAACTGGGAAGGGGCAGCTTGCACTGGTGAGTCCAGCACTGACAAGATAAACTAACACCAGTGAGATCTAGATGGCAAAAGGCAAACGCAGGAACGTCACTAACAGAAATCAAGGCAATATGGCAACATCTGAACCCAATTCTCCTCTACCAACATGTCCTGGATACCCCATCACACCAGTAAAACAAGATTTGGATTTAAAATCACTGGTCATGATGCTGGTACAGGAACACATGAAGGTCATACATAAAGAAATTCAGGAGACAATGGATCAAAAGTTAGAAGCCCTTGCAAGGGAAACACAAAAATCATTGAAAGAAATCCAGGAGAATACAAAAGCCAACAAGGAGGAAATGCAAAAAACACTTAAAGAAATACAGGAGAACTTTGCTCAACAGGCTGAGGTCATGAAAGACGAAACACAAAAATCTCTTAAAGAAATACAGGAGAACTTTGGTCAACAGGCTGAGTTCATGAAAGAGAAAACACAAAAATCTCTTAAAGAATTACAGGAAAACAAAAACATGCAAGTGAAGGAGCTAAGCAAAACCATCCAGGATCTAAAATCAGAAATAGAAACAACTAAGAAAACTCAAAGGGAGACAACTTTGGAGATAGAAAGCCTTGGGAAGAAATCAGGGGACAGAGATACAAATATCAACAACAGAATACAAGAGATAGAAGAAAGAATCTCAGATGCTGAAGATTCCATAGAAACCATGGACTCAACAGTTAAAGAAAATGCAAAATGCAAAAAGCTTGTAACCCAAAATATCCAGGAAATCCAGGACACAATGAGAAGACCAAACCTAAGGATTATAGGCATAGAGGAGAGTGAAGATTTACAACTTAAAGGGCCAGCAAATATCTTCAATAAAATTATGGAAGAAAACTTCCCTAACCTAAAGAGAGAGATGCCCATGAATATACAAGAAGCCTACAGAACTCCAAACAGACTGGACCAGAACAGAAATACTTCCCGTCACATAATAATCAAAACACCAAATGTTCTAAACAAAGAAAGAATACTAAAGGCAGTAAGAGAAAAAGGCCAAGTAACATATAAAGGAAGACCTATCAGAATCACAGCAGACTTTTCACCTGAGACTATGAAGGCTAGAAGGTCCTGGGCAGATCTCATGCAGACTCTAAGAGAACACAAATGCCAACCAAAACTACTATATCCAGCAAAACTCTCAATCACCATAGATGGAGAAACTAAGATATTTCATGACAAAACCAAGTTTACCCAATATCTATCCACAAACCCGGCCCTAAAAAGGATAATAGGAGGACAACACCAATACAAGGAGGGAAACTTCACCCTGGAAAAAGCAAGATAGTAACCTTTCATCAAACCCAAAAGAAGTTAAGCATTCAAATTTAAAAAATAACGTCAAAAATGATAGGAAGTAACAATCACTATTCCTTAATATCTCTTAACATCAATGGACTTAATGCCCCAATAAAAAGACACAGACTAACTGAATGGATACGTAAACAGGACCCTACATTTTGCTGCTTACAGGAAACACACCTCAGGGTCAAAGACAAACACTACCTTAGAGTAAAAGGCTGGAAGACAATTTTACAAGCAAATGGTCTCAGGAAACAAGCTGGAGTAGCCATTTTAATATCAGATAAAATTGACTTTCAACCCAAAGTCATCAAAAGAGACCCTGAGGGACACTTCTTGCTGGTCAAAGGAAAAATACAAAAAGAAGAACTGTCAATCCTGAACATCTATGCCCCAAATGCAAGGGCACCCTCTTTTGTAAAAGAAACTTTATTAAAACTAAAAGCACACATTGCATCTAACACAATAATTGTGGGTGACTTCAACACTGCACTTTCCTTAATGGACCGATCAGGAAAACAGAAACTAAACAGGGACACAATGAAACTAATTGAAGCTTTGGACCAATTAGATTTAACAGATATATATAGAACATTCTATCCTAAAACAAAAGAATATACCTTTTTCTCAGCACCTCATGGTACCTTCTCCAAAATCGACCATATAATTGGTCACAAGACAGACCTCAACAAATATAAGAGGATCGAACTAATCCCATGCCTCCTATCTGATCACTATGGAGTAAAAGTGGTCTTCAATAGCAACAGAAACAACAGAAAGCCCACATACACGTGGAAACTGAACAATACTCTACTCAATGATACCTTGGTCAAGGAAGAAATAAAGAAAGAAATTAAAGACTTTTTAGAAAACAATGAAAATGAAAACACAACATACCCAAATCTATGGGACACAATGAAAGCAGTGCTAAGAGGAAAACTCATAGCCCTGAGTGCCTCCAAAAAGAAAATGGAGAGAGCATACATTACCAGCTTAATGACACACCTGAAAGCCCTGGAACAAAAAGAAGCTATTTCGCCCAGGAGGAGTAGAAGGCAGGAAATCATCAAACTCAGGGCCGAAATCAATCAAGTAGAAACAAAGAGAACCATACAAAAAATCAACAATACGAGGAGCTGGTTCTTTGAGAAAATCAACAAGATAGATAAACCCTTAGCCAGAATGACCAAAGGGCACAGAGAAAGTATCCAAATTAACAAACTTAGAAATGAAAAGGGAGATATAACAACGGAAACTGAGGAAATCCAAAAAATCATCAGATCCTACTACAAGAGCCTATACTCAACACAACTGGAGAATCTGGAGGAAATGGACAATTTCCTTGACAGATACCAAATACCAAAATTAAATCAGGACCAACTAGACCATCTAAACAGTCCCATAATGCCTAAAGAAATAGAAGGAGTCATAGAAAGTCTTCCAACCAAAAAAAGCACAGGACCAGATGGCTTCAGTGCAGAATTCTACCAGACCTTCAAAGAAGAGTTAACACCAATACTCTTCAAACTATTCCACAAAATAGAAACAGAAGGAACACTACCCAATTCCTTCTACGAAGCCACAATTACGCTGATACCAAAGCCACACAAAGATCCAACAAAGAAAGAGAACTTCAGACCAATTTCCCTTATGAACATCGATGCAAAAATACTCAATAAAATTCTTGCCAACCGAATCCAAGAACACATCAAAACGATCATCCACCATGATCAAGTAGGCTTTATCCCGGGAATGCAGGGTTGGTTCAATATACGGAAATCCATCAATACAATCCACTACATAAACAAACTCAAAGAACAAAACCACATGGTCATTTCATTGGATGCTGAAAAAGCATTTGACAAAATTCAGCATCCCTTCATGCTTAAAGTCTTGGAGAGAACAGGAATTCAAGGCCCATACCTAAACATAGTAAAAGCAATATACAGCAAACCGGTAGCCAGCATCAAACTAAATGGAGAGAAACTTGAAGCAATCCCACTGAAATCAGGGACCAGACAAGGCTGCCCCCTTTCTCCTTATCTTTTCAATATTGTACTTGAGGTACTAGCTCGGGCAATTCGACAACATAAGGAGGTCAAAGGGATACAAATTGGAAAGGAAGAAGTCAAACTATCATTATTTGCAGACGACATGATCGTCTACCTAAGTGACCCAAAGAACTCCACTAGAGAGCTCCTACAGCTGATAAACAACTTCAGCAAAGTGGCAGGTTATAAAGTCAACTCAAGCAAATCAGTGGCCTTCCTATACTCAAAGGATAAGCAGGCTGAGAAAGAAATTAGGGAAATGACCCCCTTCACAATAGCCACAAACAGTATAAAGTATCTTGGGGTGACTCTTACCAAACATGTGAAAGATCTGTATGACAAGAACTTCAAGACTCTGAAGAAGGAAATGGAAGAAGACCTCAAAAAATGGGAAAACCTCCCATGCTCATGGATCGGCAGAATCAATATAGTTAAAATGGCCATTTTGCCTAAAGCACTATACAGATTCAATGCAATACCCATCAAAATCCCAACTCAATTCTTCACAGAGTTAGAAAGAGCAATTATCAAATTCATCTGGAACAACAAAAAACCCAGGATAGCTAAAACTATTCTCAGCAACAAAAGGAAATCTGGGGGAATCAGTATCCCTGACCTCAAGCAATACTACAGAGCAATAGTGTTTAAAACTGCATGGTATTGGTACAGTGACAGGCAGGAGGATCAATGGAACAGGATTGAAGATCCAGAAATGAATCCACACACCTATGGCCACTTGATCCTCGACAAAGAGGCTGAAAACATCCAATGGAAAAAAGATAGCCTTTTCAACAAATGGTGCTGGTTCAACTGGAGGTCAGCATGCAGAAGAATGCGAATTGATCCATCCTTGTCTCCTTGTACTAAGCTCAAATCCAAATGGATCAAGGACCTCCACATAAAGCCAGACACTCTGAAGCTAATAGAAAAAAAACTGGGGAAGACCATTGAGGACATCGGTACAGGGAGAAAGTTTCTGAACAGAACACCAATAGCATATGCTCTAAGAGCAAGAATTGACAAATGGGACCTCATAAAATTACAAAGTTTCTGTAAGGCAAAGGACACCATCAAGAGGACAAATCGGCAACCAACAAATTGGGAAAAGATCTTCACCAATCCTACATCAGATAGAGGGCTAATATCCAATATATATAAAGAACTCAAGAAGTTAGACTCCAGAAAACCAAACAACCTTATTAAAAAATGGGGTACAGAGTTAAACAAAGAATTCTCACCTGAAGAACTTCGGATGGCGGAGAAGCATCTTAAAAAATGCTCAACTTCATTAGTCATTAGGGAAATGCAAATCAAAACAACCCTAAGATTTCATCTTACACCAGTCAGAATGGCTAAGATTAAAAATTCAGGAGACAGCAGGTGTTGGAGAGGGTGTGGAGAAAGAGGAACACTCCTCCACTGCTGGTGGGGTTGCAAATTGGTACAACCACTCTGGAAATCAGTCTGGCGGTTCCTCCGAAAACTGGGCACCTTACTTCCAGAAGATCCTGCTATACCACTCCTGGGCATATACCCAGAAGACTCCCCACCATGTAATAAGGATACATGTTCTACTATGTTCATAGCAGCCCTATTTGTAATTGCCAGATGCTGGAAAGAACCCAGGTATCCCTCAACAGAAGAGTGGATGCAAAAAATGTGGTATATCTACACAATGGAGTACTATTCAGCCATTAGAAACAATGAATTCATGAAATTCTTAGGCAAATGGATGGAGCTAGAGAATATCATACTAAGTGAGGTAACCCAGACTCAAAAGGTGAATCATGGTATGCACTCACTAATAAGTGGATATTAACCTAGAAAACTGGAATACCCAAAACATAATCCACACATCAAATGAGGTACAAGAAGAAAGGAGGAGTGGCCCCTGGTTATGGAAAGACTCAGTGAAACAGTATTCAGCAAAACCAGAACGGGGAAGTGGGAAGGGGTGGGTGGGAGGACAGGGGAAGAGAAGGGGGTTTGCGGGACTTTCGGGGAGTGAGGGGGCTAGAAAAGGGGAAATCATTTGAAATGTAAATAAATTATATCGAATAATAAAAAAAAAAAAAAAAGAAATATATATATTGTAACATATATATTATTATATGTATGTACAATATATTAAATGTTATAATACATTAATAAAATATATTTTTATATTTATAAAAGATTATATATAACATATAATCAAATGTACATTAATAATTTATACATGTAAATATATGTATAATATTCTTATTCTCTTATATATATTTTATTTATTTATTTATTCCATATTTTTTTCATTTTTTATTATAAATGTTACAATTTATTCATATGGAACTTTGATTAAAAATTAAGCACTTTCCCCACTTTACTTTGTTTCTATTCTTCCTTCTTTTTTTTCTTTTTTTTTATTCGATATAATTTATTTACATATCAAATGATTTCCCTTTTCTAGCCCCCCCACTCCCCGAAAGTCCTGTAAGCCCCCTTCTCTCCCCCTGTCCTCCCACCCACCCCTTCCCACTTCTCCGTTCTGGTTTTGCTGAATACTGCTTCACTGAGTCTTTACAGAACAAGGGGCCACTCTTCCTTTCTTCTTGTACCTCATTTGATGTGTAGATTATGTTTTGGGTATTCCAGGTTTCTAGGTTAGTATCCACTTGTTAGTGAGTGCATACCATGATTCTCCTTTTGAGTCTGGGTTACCTCGCTTAGTATGATGTTCTCTAGCTCCAACCATTTGTCTAAGAATTTCATGAATTCATTGTTTCTAATGGCTGAATAGTAGTACTCCATTGTGTAGATATACCACATTTTTTGCATCCACTCTTCTGTTGAGGGATACCTGGGTTCTTTCCAGCATCTGGCAATTATAAATAGGGCTGCTATGAACATAGTAGAGCAAGTATCCTTATTACATGGTGGGGAATCCTCTGGGTATATACCCAGGAGTGGTATAGCAGGATCTTCTGGAAGTGAGGTGCCCAGTTTTCGGAGGAACCACCAGACTGATTTCCAGAGTGGTTGTACCAATTTGCAACCCCACCAGCAGTGGAGGAGTGTTCCTCTTTCTCCACACCCTCTCCAACACCTGCTGTCTCCTGAATTTTTAATCTTAGCCATTCTGACTGGTGTAAGGTGAAATTTCAGGGTTGTTTTGATGTGCATTTCCCTAATGACTAGTGAAGTTGAGCATTTTTTAAGATGCTTCTCCGCCATCCGAAGTTCTTCAGGTGAGAATTCTTTGTTTAACTTTGTACCCCATTTTTTAATAGGGTTGTTCGGTTTTCTGGAGTCTAACTTCTTGAGTTCTTTATATATATTGGATATTAGCCCTCTATCTGATGTAGGATTGGTGAATATCTTTTCCCAATTTGTTGTTTGCCAATTTGTCCTCTTGATGGTGTCCTTTGCTTTACAGAAACTCTGTAATTTTATGAGGTCCCATTTGTCAATTCTTGCTCTTAGAGCATATGCTATTGGTGTTCTGTTCAGAAACTTTCTCCCTGTACCGATGTCTTCAAGGGTCTTCCCCAGTTTCTTTTCTATTAGCTTCAGAGTGTCTGGCTTTATGTGGAGGTCCTTGATCCATTTGGATTTGAGCTTAGTACAAGGAGACAAGGATGGATCAATTCGCATTCTTCTGCATGCTGACCTCCAGTTGAACCAGCACCATTTGTTGAAAAGGCTATCTTTTTTCCATTGGATGTTTTCAGCACCTTTGTCGAGGATCAAGTGGCCATAGTTGTGTGGGTTCATTTCTGTATATTCAATCCTGTTCCATTGATCCTCCTGCCTGTCACTGTACCAATACCATGCAGTTTTAAACACTATTGCTCTGTAGTATTGCTTGAGGTCAGGGATACTGATTCCCCCAGACTTTCTTTTGTTGCTGAGAATAGTTTTAGCTATCCTGGGTTTTTTGTTATTCCAGATGAATTTGATAATTGCTCTTTCTAACTCTGTGAAGAATTGAGTTGGGATTTTGATGGGTATTGCATTGAATCTGTAGATTACTTTTGGCAAAATGGCCATTTTAACTATATTGATTCTACCGATCCATGAGCATAGGAGGTTTTCCCATTTTTTGAGGTCTTCTTCCATTTCCTTCTTCAGAGTCTTGAAGTTCTTGTCATACAGATCTTTCACATGTTTGGTAAGAGTCACCCCAAGATACTTTATACTGTTTGTGGCTATTGTGAAGGGGGTCATTTCCCTAATTTCTTTCTCAGCCTGCTTATCCTTTGAGTATAGGAAGGCCCCTGATTTGCTTGAGTTGATTTTATAACCTGCCACTTTGCTGAAATTATTTATCATCTGTAGGAGTTCTCTAGTGGAGTTTTTTGGGTCACTTAGGTAGACTATCATGTCATCTGCAAATAATGATAGTTTGACTTCTTCCTTTCCAATTTGTATCCCTTTGACCTCCTTATGTTGTCTAATTGCCCGAGCTAGTACCTCAAGTACAATATTGAAAAGATAAGGAGAAAAGGGGCAGCCCTGTCTAGTCCCTGATTTGAGTGGGATTGCTTCAAGTTTCTCTCCATTTAGTTTGATGCTGGCTACCGGTTTGCTGTATATTGCTTTTACTATGTTTAGGTATAGGCCTTGAATTCCTGTTCTTTCCAAGACTTTAAGCATGAAAGGATGCTGAATTTTGTCAAATGCTTTTTCCGCATCCAATGAAATGACCATGTGGTTTTGTTATTTAAGTTTGTTTATGTAGTGGATTGTATTGATGGATTTCCGTATATTGAACCAACCCTGCATTCCCGGGATAAAGCCTACTTGATCATGGTGAATGATCGTTTTGATGTGTTCTTGGATTCGGTTGGCAAGAATTTTATTGAGTATTTTTGCATCGATGTTCATAAGGGAAATTGGTCTGAAGTTCTCTTTCTTTGTTGGGTCTTTGTGTGGTTTTGGTATCAGCGTAATTGTGGCTTCATAGAAGGAATTGGATAGTGTTCCTTCTGTTTCTATTTTGTGGAATAATTTGAAGAGTATTGGTGTTAACTCTTCTTTGAAGGTCTGATAGAATTCTGCACAGAAACCATCTGGTCCTGTGCTTTTTTTGGTTGGAATTCTTTCTATGACTCCTTCTATTTCTTTAGGCATTATGGGACTGTTTAGATGATCTATTTGGTCCTGATTTAATTTTGGTATTTGGTATCTGTCAAGGAAATTGTCCATTTCCTCCAGATTCTCCAGTTGTGTTGAGTACAGGCTCTTGTAATAGGATCTGATGTTTTTTTTGGATTTCCTCAGTTTCCGTTGTTATATCTCCCTTTTCAGTTCTAAGTTTGTTAATTTGGATACTTTCTCTGTGCCCTTTGGTCAGTCTGGCTAAGGGTTTATCTATCTTGTTGATTTTCTCAAAGAACCAGCTCCTGGTTTTGTTGATACTTTTTATGGTTCTCTTTGTTTCTACTTGATTGATTTCAACCCTGAGTTTGATGATTTCCTTCCTTCTACTACTCCTGGGTGAAATAGCTTCTTTTTGTTCCAGGGCTTTCAGGTGTGTCATTAAGCTGGTAATGTATGCTCTCTCCATTTTCTTTTTGGAGGCACTCAGGGCTATGAGTTTTCCTCTTAGCACTGCTTTCATTGTGTCCCATAGATTTGGGTATGTTGTGTCTTCATTTTCATTGTGTTGTAAAAAGTCTTTAATTTCTTTCCTTATTTCTTCCTTGACCAAGGTATCATTGAGTAGAATATTGTTCAGTTTCCACGTGTATGTGTGTTTTCTGTTGTTTTTGTTGCTATTGAAGACCACTTTTACTCCATAGTGATCTGATAGGAGGCATGGGATTAGTTCGATCTTCTTATATTTGTTGAGGTCTGTCTTGTGACCAATTATATGGTCGATTTTGGAGAAGGTACCATGAGGTGCTGAGAAAAAGGTATATTCTTTTGCTTTAGGATAGAATGTTCCATATATATCTGTTAAATCTAATTGGTCCAAAGCTTCAATTAGTTTCATTATGTCCCTGTTTAGTTTCTGTTTTCCTGATCGGTCCATTGAGGAAAGTGCAGTGTTGAAGTCACCCACAATTATTGTGTTAGGTGCAATGTGTGCTTTGAGCTTTAATAAAGTTTCTTTTACAAAAGAGGGTGCCCTTGCATTTGGAGCATAGATGTTCAGGATTGAGAGTTCTTCTTGTTGTATTTTTCCTTTGACCAGCAAGAAGTGTCTCTCAGAGTCTCTTTTGATGACTTTGAGTTGAAAGTCAATTTTGTCTGTTATTAAAATGGCTACTCCAGCTTGTTTCCTGAGACCATTTGCTTGTAAAATTGTCTTCCAGCCTTTTACTCTAAGGTACTGTTTGTCTTTGACCCTTAGGTGTGTTTCCTGTAAGCAGCAAAATGTAGGGTCCTGTTTATGTATCCAGTCAGTTAGTCTATGTCTTTTTATTGGGGCATTGAGTCCATTGATGTTAAGAGATATTAAGGAATAGTGATTGTTATTTCCTGTTATTGTTGACGTTATTTTTTAAATTTGATTGGTTAACTCCTTTTGGGTTTGGTGAAAGGTTACTATCTTGCTTTTTCCAGGGTGAAGTTTCCCTCCTTGTATTGGTGTTTTCCTCCTATTATCCTTTGTAGGGCTGGGTTTGTGGATAGATATTGGGTAAACTTGGTTTTGTCATGGAATATCTTAGTTTCTCCATCTATGGTGATTGAGAGTTTTGCTGGATATAGTACTTTTGGCTGGCATTTGTGTTCTCTTAGAGTCTGCATGAGATCAGCCCAGGATCTTCTAGCCTTCATAGTCTCAGTTGAAAAGTCTGCTGTGATTCTGATAGGTCTTCCTTTATATGTTACTTGGCCTTTTTCTCTTACTGCCTTTAATATTCTTTCTTTGTTTAGTACATTTGGTGTTTTGATTATTATGTGATGGGAAGTATTTCTGTTCTGGTTTAGTCTGTTTGGAGTTCTGTAGGCTTCTTGTATATTCATGGGCATCTCTCTCTTTAGGTTAGGGAAGTTTCCTTCCATAATTTTATTGAAGATATTTGCTGACCCTTTAAGTTGTAAATCTTTACTCTCATCTATGCTTATAATCCTTAGGTTTGGTCTTCTCATTGTATCCTGGATTTCCTGGATATTTTGGGTTACAAGCTTTTTGCTTTTTGCATTTTCTTTAACTGTTGAGTCCATGGTTTCTATGGTATCTTCAGCATCTGAGATTCTTTCTTCTATCTCTTGTATTCTGTTGTTGATATTTGCATCTCTGTCCCCTGATTTCTTCCCAAGGCTTTCTATCTCCAAAGTTGTCTCCCTTTGAGTTTTCTTAGTTGTTTCTACTTCTGATTTTAGATCCTGGATGGTTTTGCTCAGCTCCTTCACTTGCTTGTTTGTGCTTTCCTGTAATTCTTTAAGAGATTTTTGTGTTTCCTCTTTCATGACCTCAGCCTGTTGACCAAAGTTTTCCTGTATTTCTTTATGTGTTTTTTGTGTTTCCTCATTATTGCCTTTTGTATTCTCCTGGATTTCTTTCAATGATTTTTGTGTTTCCCTTGCAAGGGCTCCTAACTTTTGATCCATTTTCTCCTGAATTTCTTTAAGTATGTCCTTCATGTGTTCCTGTACCAGCATCATGACCAGTGATTTTAAATCCAAATCTTGTCTTACTGGTGTGATGGGGTATCCAGGACATGCTGGTAAAGGAGAATTGGGTTCAGATGTTGCCATATTGCCTTGATTTCTGTTAGTGACGTTCCTGCGTTTGCCTTTTGCCATCTAGTTCTCACTGGTGTTAGTTGGTCTTGTCAATGCTGGACTCACCAGTGCAAGCTGCCCCTTCCCAGGTGGCCTCTGGTGCACAGCTTACCTCCTGCACTGCCTGGAGACAGGGTGCTGCTGCCCAGGCTGTTCAGATCCCAAAGCAGACACCTGAAGGCTCCTGCTGGGGCCCTCTGAATTCACTGGAGCACAGGGACTTCTCCCTGCTGGCCGCCCGGAAGCCCCACTTGCCTCTTTCAGGACCTGGAGATGTGGTGTTGCTGCTCAGGCTGATCTGGATCCAGAAGAGGAGAGGTCTGAGGGCTACCACCAGAGTCCTCAGGACTGAAGCCTAAGCTCTGTGCCACAGGGATGAGCTGTGCTGTGAGTTCCCAGACTGCCTCTGGGTGCATACCAGGTCTCCTGCACTTCCTGGAGACCGAGTGCTGTGGCTCAGGCTATTCAGATCCCAAAGCAGGCACCTGAAGGCTCCTGCTGGGGCCCTCTGGATTCATCAGAGCACACCGACTTCTCCCTGCTGGCAGCCCGGAAGCCCCACTTGCCTCTTTCAGGACCTGGAGATGTGGTGTTGCTGCCCAGGCTGATCTGGATCCAGAAGCGGAGAGGTCTGAGGGCTACCTCCAGAGGCCTCAGGACTGAAGCCTAAGCTCTGTGCCACAGGGACAAGCTGTGCTGTGAGCTCCCAGACTGCCTCTGGGTGCACACCAGGTCTCCCTCCCCATATATTTTTTATTTACATTTCAAATGATTTCCACTTTTCTGGCTCCCCACTCCCTGAAAGTCCCATAAGCCCTCTTCTCCTCCCCATTCTCCCATCCACCCCTTCCCACTGCCCTGTTCTGGTATTGCCCTATACTGCTGCGCTGAGTCTTTCCAAAACCAGGGGCCACTCCTCCATTTCTCTTGGACATCATTTAATATGTGGATTATGTCTTGGGTATTCCAAGTTTCTAGGCTAATATCCACTTATCAGTGAGTGCATACCATGATTGATTTTGGGTACTGGGTTACCTCTCTTAGTATGATGTTCTCCAGCTCCATCCATTTGACTAAGAATGTCATGAATTCATTGCTTCTAATGACTGAATAGTACTCCATTGTGTATATATGCCACATTTTTTGTATCCATTCCTCCATTGAGGGACATCTGGGATCTTTCCAGCTTCTGGCTGCTACAAATAGGGCTTCTATGAACATAGTGGAGCATGTGTCCTTACTGCATTCTGGGGAATCCTCTGGATATATGGCCAGGAGTGGTATAGCAAGGTCCTCGGGAAGTGTCATGCTCAGATTTCTGAGGAACAGCCAGACTGATTTCCAAAGTGGTTGTACCATTTTGCAATCCCACCAGCAGTGGAGGAGTGTTTCTCTTTCTCCACATCCTTACCAACACCTGCTGTCTCCTGAGTTTTTAACCTTAGCCATTCTGACTGGTGTGAGGTGAAATCTCAGGGTTGTTTTGATTTGCATTTCCCTAATGACTAATGATGTTGAACATTTCTTAAGGTGCTTCTCAGCCATCTGAAGTTCTTCATGTGAAAATTCTTTGTTTAACTCTGTACCCCACTTTTTATTAGGGTTACTTGGTTCTCTGGTGTCTACCTTCTTGATTTTTTTGTATATATTAGATAGTAGCCCTCTATTGGATTTAGGGTTGGTGAAGATCCTTTCCCAATCTGTTGGTTGACATTTTGTCCTTTTGACAGTGTCCTTTTCCTTACAGAAACTTTATAATTTTATGAGGTCCCACTTGTCAATTCTTGATCGTAGAGCGTAAGCTATTGATGTTCTGTTCAGGAACTTTTCCCCTGTGCCCATGTCCTCAAGACTCTTCCCCACTTTCTGTTCTATTCGTTTCAGTGTACCTGGCTTTATGTGGAGGTCCTTGATCCACTTGGAGTTGAGCTTAGTACAAGGAGATAAGAATGGATCAATTTGCATTCTTCTACATGCTGACCTCCAATTGAACCAGCACCATTTGTTGAAAAGATTATCTTTTTTTCTACTGGATGTTTTCAGCTCCTTTGTCGAAGATCAAGTGACCATAGTTGTGTGGGTTCATTTCTGGGTCTTCAATCCTATTCCATTGATCTGCTTGCCTGACATTGTACCAATACCATGCAGTTTTTATTACTATTGCTCTGTAGTAATGTTTGCTGTCTGGGACACTGATTCTCTCAGAAGTTCTTTTACTGTTGAGAATAGTTTTAGCTATTCTGGGTTTTTTGTTATTCTAGAGGTATTTGAGAATTGCTCTTTCTAACTCTATGAAGAAATGCGTTGGGATTTTGATGGGGATTGTATTGAATATGTAGATTTCTTTTGGCAAGATGGCTATTTTAACTATATCAATCCTGCCAATCCACGAGCATGGAAGATTTTTCCATTTTCTGAGGTCTTTTTCAATTTTCTTCTTCAGAGATCTGAAGTTCTTGTCATATAGGTCTTTCACTTGTTTGGTTAGAGTCACCCCAAGATACTTTATGCTGTTTGTGTCTATTGTGAAGGGTGTTATTTCCCTAATTTCTTTCTCAGACTGCTTATCCTTTGATTATAGAAAGGTTACTGATTTGCTTGTATTGATTTTGTAACCAGCCACTTTGCTGAAGTTGTTTATTAGCTGTAGGAGTTCTCTGGTAGAGGTTTTTGGGTCACTTAAGTATACTATCATATCATCTGCAAATAGTGATAGTTTGACTTCTTCCTTTCCAATTTGTATCCCTTTGACCTCTTATGTTGTCTAAATTCTCTAGCTAGGACTTCAAGAACTATATTCAAAAGATATGGAGAGAGGGGGCCACCTTGTCTAGTCCCTGATTTTAGTGGGATTGCTTCAAGTTTCTCTCCATTTAGTTTGATGTTGGCTATTGGTTTGCTATATATTGTTTATACTATGTTTAGATATGGGCCTTGAATTTCTATTCTTTCCAAGACTTTTAGCATGAAAGGATGCTGAATTTTGTCAAATGCTTTTTCAGCATTTATATATATTTTAATATATTAATATATTTTTAATATATTTATCATATATTATATAAAATATGTGTATAAATATATAAAATATGATAACATACAATATATTATATAATTATATAATATATTGTTATATATTATATATTATATAATTATAATTATATATTATAACATATAAAATATATTTTGATATATTAATATATATTTTATATTTTCAGCATTTATATAGATTTTAATAGAATAAGAATTCTATTCTTATTCTACTCCTTATACTTATTCTTATTCTGACTACTCTTCCCTTACCCACATATTATATGTCCTATAATTCCTATTATTATTATAAAAGAGTAAGAATTATCACAACAAAGTTTCTCCGTGATTTTCAAAACAAATTTAGAAGTCAGAGGACTAATACCTATTGTTTAATCTGTTGTCCTATAAAGAAAAAACATACTTTATCTCTGTAGACACTGTGAATATATTTTCTGTAATTATGTTACATTTTTGTTTTCCTTTGAATCCTAAGATTACTTTAAGCTTTCCACATTTGTTTGGATTGGGCATACTTATTCCTTCCTCCTTGTCTTGCTGTTCTTTAAGGAAGATGGTTAGTGTGTTTCTGGTGTCTCCTGCTTTGCCTGCCCCTCTCTTACAACTCTATAGTTTTAGTTTTTCATGTTGTTGTCTTATTTTGTTTTTTAACATAATCACATCCATGCTTTGCTAGTGTAAAGCGATTATGTGATATTCCTTTCTTGCTTTAGTTTTATATTTAGAAAGAGTTGAGTTTCTTGTTTTATTTTATCAATGGTTATGCTTGTCAGCTTTCTCCAGAGAAAAAGAATTAATATAATGCATATATTATTATATACATATGCATGTATATGATATTTATTAGAGTGGCTTACATGCTGAGGTCCAGGTGGTCCAACAATGGCTGTTTACCCATAGAATCTAAGAATCCTGCAGTGGCTGCATCCATGAGACTGACTGTCTCAGGTGGTCCCCAGTAGATGCTGGAATCCTGAAAATGTAGGAAGTAATGGCAGTGAAAGAATGGACTTGCCAACAACAATGAAGTGTAAGTCAACATAGACAAGTGGTTCTTTCTTCCATTATCTTCCAAGAATCTCTGTGTGTATGCATGCATGAATATAAACACTCACTCTCGGTGCTCATGTCTAACTCTCTTAGCAATCATTCATTGCCTGTAGTCTCATTATCTAGGCTGGGGCCCTGTTAGATCTTCCCCCTTTCATGATAGCATGTCTATTGGTTTTGTCATTGTTTGGGTCTTATTTGAGCAGACATATTGTTGAGATATCTTGGGTATAGTTTCTCTGTCATTTCTAGAAAAGAACATCTCACAGTAGACGATTTATTCAACTGGTTCTTAATAATTATTTTGTCTCCTATTCTGTGACTTTTACTGAATCATATATGTAAAATCTGTGCTATAGTTCTACTTTAGCTTTTTACCCCATGGTTAGTTCTCCATGGGGAGGATAATTGATTAAGTCCCTCCTTTGGCAGTAGGCATAGGAACTTCTAGTAGTGAAAAAAGGAGGTGCTTAGTTAGATACAGTTGGACACTTCTGAGTACTGTGTCCAAAGTCTGTGGCATCTTCATCAACAGGGACTTACCTTCAGTCTCTGGGAAGGACAGCAAGAGCAGAAGCCTAGGTGGTTTGGGGAGTCTTATGGACAATTTAAGCCAACAACTTGAAAGGAAGTTTCCATGCTTGGTGCTTGGGTTTTTCTTAGATACTCTGTGGCTCTTGGAGGCTGCATTGTTAGCCCAAGTAGCATAACTTCATTTAATACATACATACATACATACATACATACATACATACATACATACATACACATACATACACACATATAACATATTTCACATGTTATATGTATATATTTTATGTAGAAATATATAATTATATGTATGTATTTATATATTACATGTGTACACACATATATCATATAATTTTAGCTAAACATAAAATGAGACTCTAAGTTTTTTCTAAATATCCTTATTAAGCCTCTCGTGTTTCTGAATAGGATTTTATTTGTTCAGAGATCAAGTCCAATAATTGCAGTCTCCTCATAAAATTAAAATAGGTTCTTTACAGATTAAAAACAATTTATCTACTGAAGAAGAAAGCTACAGAATGGGGAAGACATTGGTCTAGCTGTGCACCTGACAGATTTAAATAGCCAGAATACATGAAGAACTCAAAAACTAGTCAAGGATCATCAAATTGGGAAAGGATATTCACCAACCCTACATCTGATAGAGGGCTAATATCCAATATATACAAAGAACTCAAGAAGTTAGACCCCAGGGAACCAAATAACCTTATTAAAAATGGGGTACAGATCTAAACAAAGAATTTTCACCTGAAGAAATTCGGATGGCCGAGAGGCACCTTAAGAAGTGCTCAACATCATTAGTCATTAGGGAAATGCAAATCAAAACAACTCTGAGATTTCACCTTACACCAGTCAGAATGGCTAAGGTCAAAAACTCAGGAGACATCAGGTGTTGGAGAGGATGTGGAGAAAGAGGAACACTCCTCCACTGCTGGTGGGGCTGTAAGATGGTACAACCACTTTGGAAATCAGTCTGGAGGTTCCTCAAAAAACTGGACATGACACTTCCGGAGGACCCTGTTATACCTCTCCTGGAGGTATAACAACCCAAAAGGATTCCCTGGCATGCAATAAAGACACATGCTCCATTATGTTCATAGCAGCCTTATTTATAATAGCCAGAAGCTGGAAAGAACCCAGATGCCCCTCAAAGGAGGAATGGATACAGAAAATGTGGTATATTTACACAATGGAATACTACTCAGCAATTAGAAACAATGAATTCACAAAATTTTTAGGCAAATGGTTTGATATGGAAAATATCATCCTAAGTGAGGTAACCCAATCACAAAAGAATACACATGGAATGCAATCTCTGATAAGTGGATATTAATTAGCCCAGAAGCCCTGAATACCCAAGGCACAAATCGCATAACAAATGACTCCCATGAAGAAGTACAGAGAATGTCCTGATCCTGGAAAGGATTGATCTAGCATTGGAGGGGAATATAAGGACAGAGAAAAAAAGGAGGGAGGTGATTGGAGAATGGATGGAGAGAAGGTTTATGGGACATATGGGGAGGGGGGATCCGGGAAAGGGGAAATCATTTGGAATATAAACAAAGAATATAGAAAATAGAAATATTTAAAAAAAACTAGTCAAGGAGTTATAAAAGAAACACTAATGGATAATAAATATCTCAAAGGGTGTTCATCATCTTTAGCAATTAGGGAAAATATAAATGAAAACAGCTTTGAAATTTTATCTCATGGTGTCAAATGGTTAGATTAACAAAACTACTGACCAAAAATCCTGTGTCAGGTGTAGAGAAGGAGTGCCATTATTTACAGTTGATAAGAATGAATATTTGTGCAATCACTCTGGAAATCAGTGGGAGAATTCTCAAAAGGGTACAAATAAATGTACAGTATGACACAGCTGCACCGCCCCTCTTTGACATGTGTAGAGATATTGCTCGGAAGTGCCCAATGCTGTTCTATCCACAATAGCCAGGAAAAGGAAGAAATCTGAATATTCCTTCCTAGATGCATGGATACAAAAGTGCAGCAATATATACACACGGCATAACTCAATTATGCAAAGCACAAAGTTATGACATGTTCAGTTAAATGAATGCAACTAGAAAATATCTTACTGAGGTAACCTGGATCCAGAAAGACAAAGGCCACATTGCTCTCATCTTTGATTCTTAACTCTAGACCTTCAGATATGAACATGGAACCTGGAGTAACTGCAGATAGTGGGCAATTCAAAGGGAACTGAGGGACAGGGAGCAGAATAATGCATAACTCTTTCTCTGTTTCTAGTCACTGAAATAACCCAGTCAGAAAGGCTGGAAATAGGCTGAATAAAATGCCCTTTTTTGCAGCACAAAATTTAATGGTATATTTAAAAGGTAATAAATCAAGGTAAATGATATTTCAGTAAGTAACTTTTCAAATAAAAGGTAATAAAAAAATCCATGATGACCAAAAAAATCAAAATTATAAACAAAGACAGAATTAGTAACAGTTCTATGCCAAACTATATTAGAGCCTAAGGCAAAGGACAAATCAGTAATGCTAATCTTGTGGTTTCTTTTTTTTTTGTTTTTTATAAAAAATACCTCATCATTCTGGTCACCAGGTAATGGCATTTTATTGTGGTTTCATGTATTTTGCCTTAAAATTCTCAGGAAACTAATGATGTTGAACACCTTTCCATTAGGCATTTAAAATTTCTTTTTTGTGAAATGTTAAAGAATTTGCTTATTATGTAACCTTTGGTTGTGTCTATTGTATGATCGTGCATGAACATTTATATATGTGCAGGTTCACATGTTTGTGGCTCTATGTGAGTGTGTGTGTGTGTATGTGTGTGTGTTTGTGTGTGTTTGTCCATGCCTTTATGGGGGTCCTAGTCAGGAATGTTCTTGTTTGACTTGTCTTATTCCTCCCTCCCTTCCTCCCTTCCTCCCTTCCTCCCTTCCTCCCTTCCTCCCTTCCTCCCTTCCTCCCTTCCTTCCTTCCTTCCTTCCTTCCTTCCTTCCTTCCTTCCTTCCTTCCTTCCTTCCTTCCTTTCTTCCTTCCTTCCTTCCTCCCTTCCTTCCTTCCGTTCTTCCTTCCGTTCTTCCTTCCTTCCTTCCTTCCTTCCTTCCTTTCTTCCTTCCTTCCATCCGTTCTTCCTTCCGTTCTTCCTCCCTTCCTCCCTTCCTTCCTTCTTCCCTTCCTTCCTTCCTTCCTTCCTTCCTTCCTTCCTTCCTTCCTTCCTTCCTTCCTTCCTTCCTTCCATTCTTCCTTCCTTCCTTCCTTCCTTCCTTCCTTCCTTCCTTCCTTCCTTCCTTCCTTCCTTCCTTCCTTCCTTCCTTTCTTTATTTCTCCTTCCCTCTCTCCCTCTCTGCCCTCCCTCCATCTCTCTCCTTCCCTCCCTGCCTCTCTCCCTCTCTCCCTCTTTCCCTTCCTCTCTTCCTTCATTCCTCCCTCCCTCTCTCCCTCCCTTCCTCCCTCCCTCCCTGTCTCCCTCCTCCCTCCCTGTCTCCCTTCCTCCTTTCCCTCTCTCCCTCTCTTCCTCTCTCCCTCTCTCCCTTCCTCCTTTCCCTCTCTCCCTCTCTCCCTCTCTCTCCTTCTTTCCCTCTCCTTTCCCTCTCTCCCTCTCCTTCTCTCTCCTTCTTTCGCTCTCTTTTCCCTCTCTTCCTCCCTCCCTCTCTCCTTCCCTTCCTCTCTCTCTCCCTCCCTCCTTCCCTCCCTCCATCTCTCCCTCACTCCCTCCTTCCCTCCCTCCCTCTCTCCCACTTTCCCTTCCTCCCTCCCTCCCTCCCTCCCTCCCTTCCTTTCTTTCTTTCATCACAGGGTCTCCCTGTCAAGCTGTCAGTCATCCTCTGTCTCTCTCTCCACAGATCTGGAAATATAAGACTGGGCTGCAGCCTATGACTTTTTCATGTGGTTCTGGACATATCCCTCTGGTCCTCATGCCTGCCATGTCTATAGCTTTTTACTTCTTCTTCTATCATGCTGTGTGTCTGTTTATATTATGAATTTTAAAATACAATAACTTTAGAGTTTTATGTTTGTCAGGGTCTATTTATTTTATCACTTGTTTTACCCTATTAATGACATTTTAATATATTGCCATTTTTAATCTGTAAAAGAATGTGGAGATTTAGGGACTATATGCTGGATGCAATTCCAGAAATCTTTTGATATTTTTACACATTTTGTAATTTTCATACTTTATATGTTAATTCTAAATTCATGAAACTAGTTTCTTTTATTACATTTTTATATACTTGAACATAGTAAGTACATTATAATAATCCATGACTCATAAAGATGTAAAGAAGTCTTTCTAATAACAACCACATTAAATAAGAACATAAGAAGATTGCCAAGTCCTATTTCATGTTTCTTTTACTCCTTAGCCCTCTTTTCTCCCAAATTTGCCTACATGCCCATGAAAAAGTATAATGATTATATATAAATTAAACACATTTATGGCATATATGATGCTTTAATACATGCATGCATTATATAATATTTAAATCAGATTGTACAGTCTTCTGCCTGGACAGATCATGAGTATGTCTGCTCCTCAGGAGAGCCCACAGACTGAAGGTCTCCCAAGACATCTGCTGCACCAAGGGCAACAGACCCCTCAGCCTGAAGGCCTCTCAGAAGATCTGCTGCAGCTAGGGCTGCAGGTCTCCTGGAAAGCTGCAACAACCCAGGGACACAGGAGACAGGCTCCAGACAGAGGCACTCAGGCCAGTTAATAGCAGAGATAACCAGATGGCAAGAGGCAAGCACAAGACCATAAGCGACAAAAGCCAATATATGTTGACACCATCAGAACACAGTTCTCCAACCACAGGACAATTGCCAGCATTTGCTATCACTTGAGTTTTGATCTTAGCCATTCTGATGGGTATAAGATGGAATCTGAGTTGTTTTGATTTACATTTTCCTGATGCCTAAGGTCTTTGAACATCTCATGAAGTGCTTCTTGGCTATTTGAGATTCTTCTGTAGAGATTTTCTGCTTAGCTCTGTACCCCAGTTTTAAATTGGGTTATTTGGGTTGTTGATATCTAACTTCTCAAATTCTTTATAAATTTTGGGTATTTTTCCTCTGTCAGATGCAGGGTTAATGAAGATCCTTTGCCATTTTGTTCTTTTTTTTTTTATTCGATATATTTTTTTATTTACATTTCAAATGATTTCCCCTTTTCTGGCTTCCCACTCCCCAAAAGTCCCATAAGCCCTTTTCCCTTCCCCTAGTCCCCCATCTACCCCTTCCCACTTCCCTGTTCTGGTATTGCCCTATACTGCTACACTGAGTCTTTCCATAACCAGGGGCCACTCCTCCATTCTTCTTGGACATCATTTGATGTGTGGATTATGTTTTGGGTATTCCAATTTTCTAGGCTAATATCCACTTATTAGTGAGTGCATACCACGATTGATCTTTTGAGCCTGGGTTACCTAACTTAGTATGATATTCTCCAGCTCCATCCATTTGTCTATCGACAATGACTTTGCTTTATAAAAGTTTTTTGGTTTCATAAGGTTCCATTTATCAATTATTGATCTTAGAGCCTGAACCATTGGTGTTCTGTTCAGGAAATTGTCTCTGTACCGATGTGTTCAAGCTTAGTTCTCACTTTCTCCTCTGTGAGATTTAATGTTCCTGGTTTTATATTGATGAACTTAATCCATATGAAGTTGAGGTTTGTAAAGGGTAGTAAATATGAATCTATGTACATTCTTCTATATATAGACATATAGTTAAACCAGCAGAATTTGTTGAATATGCTTTCTTTTTTCCATTGTATGCTTTTAGCTTCTTTATCAAAAATCAATAACTATAGGTGTGTGGGTTTATTTCTGGGCCTGCAATTCTATTCCTTTTATCAACATGTCTGTTTCTATACCAGTACCATGCAAATTTTAAAAACTATTGCTCTATAGTACTGCTTGAGGTGATTCTTCTAACAGTTCTTCTATTGTTCAGGATTATTTTGGCAATTCTGGGTTTTTTGTTCTTTAATATAAAGTTGAGAATTGCTATTTTAAGGTCTATAAAAATTGCATTGGAATTTTGATGGGAATTGCATTGAATCTGTAGAATGCTTTTGGCAAGAGCACCATTTTCAGTGTTTACTCTGACCTATTCATGAATATGGGAGATCTTTCCATCTCCTGATATCTTCTTCAAATTCTTTCTTCAGAGACTAGAAGTTTTTGCCATAAAGATCTTTTACTTGCTAGGTTAGAAGTTCAGCAAAGTATTTTATACTATTTATAGCTATTTTAAAGAGTGTTATTTCCCTAATTTCTTTCTTAGTCAATGTATCATTTCTATAAAGGAGGGATACTGATTTCTTTGAATTAATTTTGTATCCAGCCACTTTGCTGAAGGAGTTTATCAACTGTAGGCGTTCTCTGGTAGAATTTCATTCACTATGATCAAGTTGGCTTCGTCGTAGGGATGCAGGAATGGTTTAATATATGAAAATCCATCAACATAATCCATCATATAAATGAACTGAAAGAAAAAAGTCACATGATCATCTCATTAGATGCTGAAAAAACCTTTGATAAAATCCAATACACCTTCATGTTAAAAGTATTGGAGCAATCAGGGATACAAGGCACATGCTTAAACATAATCAAAGCAGTATACAGCAAGCCAATAGCCAATACCAAACTAAATGGAAAGAAACTTAAGGCAATTCCATTAAAATTGGGGACAGAACAATGCTGTCCACTCTCTATCTATTCAATATAATAGCTACTCTTCAATTAATTAATTTTTATAGTAGAGTTGACAAATATTTTCTCTTTTTTGATGTTTATTTTTCCTGATTTTTTCAGGGATAACCAAGAAGATTCTAGCTTGGTGAGTGCCTTATTTCCTATTCTTTTATGGGTATCCTTTTAAAACAACTGTGCTCATTCTATTTATTTTATAATACTGCCCCTTATGTTTTGTAGTGGTATCTCTTATGTACTTTCATTGTTTCTTCTATATGTGCTGAAATCTATTTGTTTGCAGTGAGAAATTAGGGCATTTTTTTAAAATCCTTTTTACATGGATATTGGATTTCCTCAATACCATGTAGTGAAAAGATTATCCTTACTAGAGTGTTCATTTTAACACATGGGGAATAACAGTTGGATATAGGTGTTGATAGGGTTTGCTTCAGACTTTTGTTCTATTCTATTTGTCTGTATGATTCTTTTTAACTTAGTGTTGTGATTTCAATGTTAAAACTTAGCATTATACTTTTCAATCAGTTTCATAGCTCCAAATTGTTCTTTTTGACTATAGGCTGCTTTAAGTATTGTTCTCTCTCTCTCTCTCTCACACATACACACACATCACACAGTTTTATAGGATCACACAGCTGTGTGTGTGTGTGTGTGTGTGTGTGTGTATGTGTGTGTATGTCTGTGTGATCCTATAAAACTTTTTCATATTATATTATCTAGTTCTGGAGTAGACATAATTTTCTTTGAGTAACATCAAAGTTTTCTAGTCTTTTTATATACAGTTTCTCCATTCCTGGAACCTCCCATCACATTTCCCCCTCCCCCTGCTTCTATGAGGGTATTCCTCTACCAACCCACCCACTCCCACATCCCACCCTTGATTCTCCTACACTGGGACATCTATAAAGCCTTCATAGGAACAAGGACCTCTCCTTCTATTGATATCTGACAAGGCCATCTTTTGCAATACATGCAACTGGATCCATGTGTACTCCTTGGTTGGTGGCTTAGTCCCTGGTAGCTCTGGGGTGTCTGGTTGCTTGATACTTTGTTCTTCCTATGGGATTGCCAACCCCTTTAGCTCCTATCCTTTCTATAACTCCTCCATTGGGGATCCTGCACTCAGTCCAATGGTTGGCTGTGAGCATCCACCTCTGTATTTGTAAGGCTCTGGCAGGGCCTCTCAGGAGACAGCAATATCAGGCTACTTTCAGCAAGCATTTCTTTGCATCTACAACAGTGTTGTGGTTTGGTGATTGTATATGGGATGAATCCCCAGGAGGGACAGTCTCTGGATGGCCTTTCCTTCAGTCTCTGTTCTACACTTTTTCTCCATATTTGCTCCAGTGAGTATTTTGTTCCCCTTTCTAAGAAGGACTGAAGCACCCACACTTTGGTCTTCCTTCTTTTTGAGCTTCATGTGGTCTGTGAATTGTATCTTGGGTATTCTGAGCTTTTGGGATAATACCTACTTATCAGTGTGTGCATACCATGTGTGTTCTTTTGTGATTAACTCACTCAGGATGATATTTTTCTAGTTCCATCCATTTGCCTAAGAAGTTCATGAATTCATCATTTTTAATAGCCGAGTAGTGTAAATGTACCACATTTTCTGTATCCATTCCTCTATTGAAGGACATCTTGATTCTTTCCAGCTTCTGATTATTATAAATTAGGCTGCTATGAATATAGTGGAGCATGTACTTAATATAGACTTTTTATAGATAATCATTTTAATAAGATGAACCCTTTCTATTTTGTGTTTGTGTGTACTTAATGTAACAGTCTTTCTTTCTATAATCACTTTTCATATTCATTTCATGCATTAAAATGATCATCGTCAAAATCTTTTACCTATTTTATTAAATATAATAATTATGTATGCATTGTGTGTATGTTTGTGCATTTGTGTGGATGTGTATATATAGGAACATCTACTTGTTAATGTGCATATGGAGGTCAATGTCAGATGTATTTCATAATTATATTGATTTTTTGATCCAGACTCTCACACTAAACTTGGAGTGCATTGATTCACCTAGACAGGCTGATCAGAAAATATCCAAGATCCATGCCTTTGCCCTTCCTCCACACAAGGCTGTATGCTTAGGCTTTTCTACCCTAGCAAATGTTCTTGAAAATATGAATCTGAGACTTAATTATTATGGATAACCACCTAGGCCAAAGTTTTGACCTGTTTCCCACTTAGTTAATAATCAATTACCCATTTATTCTATTCTAAGTCCCTCCACATGGTTGGTTTTTTCCCTCAGTTTCATGCAACATGTTTCTCAGGAATGTGTAAGACTCTCCTATTCCTATTTCCTAGAATTCTGTCTCTCTCTGCCAGATATCCTACCTACTAATCCTGCTTCAGATCATTGGCCATAGGCTTTTTATTTATAAGTGACTATTTTTATGCAGTGTACAAGAGATTATATCCACATTTTCCTATTTTAAAAATAAAAACCTCTTTCATTTTCAATAATAAACAATCAACAACAATAAAAATTATTAAAACATCCAGATAAGATTACAATCATAATGTCCATTCCATATGTACTTTGCAATCTTGGAGAAAGTACTCTACTATCTATTGCACATGGTTGAGGTCAGAGTTCTGTACTTAATTCAAATTCTATCATAATTTGCATTATCAATCTAATATATCTTAAATCCTAAACAACTTAAGTATAATTGTGAGAGTGGCCTTCAACTCCAACAGAGACTTGAGAAGGTAAAGAGTATTACCTGCGTATTCAGAAAATGTAGGCAAGCAGCTTCCAAACTATAGCAATAACAGATAGTTGGCTGCCTAGACAGACTCTCAAATTTTCTCTGTATTACTGGAACATTAATCTTCAGCCTTCTGTCCCAGAATATCTGGCAATCTTTTATGTAAAACAGGAATTATAAAGGACTTCTTACCTCATTTTGGCATAGCTTAACAGTTGACTTTCCGTTGTCCCATTTGCCCATTTTGGACAAGATTCTGACTGCAATTGAAGAATGGATCCTCCCCTCCAATGGCTAACTTGCTACCTTTGAAGCAAACTTCATATGGTGGCTCTTCAATGCATCTTCTTTGAAGTAGACTAGGGTGCTGCCAGGAGCTGACATGTATCTTTAGAAAAAGAGCCTTTAAAATGGGTGGAGAGAAGAAGGTTTTTGGGGCATATGGGGAGGGGGGATCTGGGAAAGGGGAATCATTTGGAATGTAAACAAAGAACATGGAAAATAAAAATAAAAAAAATAAAAGTAAAAAAAGAGATATTAAGGAATAGTGATTATTGCTCATGGCTATTAAAAAAAAAGAATAAAACACGTTTAAATGTCGCATTCTCCACATCTCTGAGGTTTTTGAAGACCATATATTTATCTGCCTGTCTATCTATCATCTGACATATATTTGAGTAGGGAAATGTTGCTTTTTTCTAGCCATTTATTGTCTGTTCTACATTGTAAACATAGTTCTGTAATAAACTAGACTAATATCTAACATGACCATGAGTTTGACTTTCAGATTATTGCATTTAATTTTTTTCCCTACACAGTTTGTAATAGCAGCTTTTTAAAAGGTCTAGAACTTAACACTGCTTTTTAAAGAATTATGTAAGTACAATACTTTAAAAGGAGTTGATGCATAGTACATTCTAAACTAATATAACCTGAATTTTAAACAATATGCAAAGATTTGTACTAATGTAAGATTTTGGCTAGTAGTAGCTCTATACCTTAAGAGTATATTTAATAATCTATATTTCTATTCCTATTATTCCTATATCACCCCCTTTTTATCCCTTCTTACCCCTTTTCTTCACAGCACTAGATAAGAGAGAGAAGAATAAAGGAAGGAAAAGGAAAGAGACAAACTACTTCCTTGAATCTGAACTTCCTTATTTTTTTCTTCTCTGTCCAAGACCAAAACAACTTGTAACTATTCCTCTTAAATAATGACAAGCATCCATCATCTATTGAATGGCCAAGAAGTATCCACCATACCTATTGGGAATGATGACATCATTCTCTTAAAATTGCTACATGTTTATTTGGGCCATCATGTTTCTTTTGTGGACTCCCCCAAAATTGAGATATTTGTCAGTCTAGAGAAAGCTAGAAGTCACATTTTCTGTCCACTATCTGCATGTTGAAATAGTTCATAGCTTAACTAAAGTTTTGAAAATTTCCTTCATACAGATTTTTGGGATAACAGCATTGAGGCAATCTGAGGTAGGATATCTGAGGTATTTGTCTTTCTTTTTTGGTGTCTTGTTCTTTTGCTCTGTAAATATATAAATCTTTGAGATTTATACATTTATGCATTAATATAAGCATGGAGTGTGCAGTGTGCATAATTCTCTGTTTGAACAGGAAAGGCATCTTTCTTAATAAGTTAGTTTGGTCTGTATAATCACACTGTAATATAAATTTATATCTATACCATTTAAAATAATGGTATAATACATCTTGAAGCTGAAGTTCTGACTGGAGATCATTTCCTGTCTCAGCCAGTCTCAGAGCTGTTCCCATGTAGAGGGGCTAGCAAAAGAAGTTACCTTGGTTTTCATTCTTTCTGTTTGTGGCAAGATCTTTATTGGTCTCTCCCTGGCAAATCTGATTTTTATCAAATTGTAAGGAAATCACAGGTTTTCTTTTCATGTGGAAATAAATACAAAATCTCTACCCCAAAGTAGCACATTTATTTCCTTTCATTCTGAGGTTAGGAATCCTTAATATAAACATACTGATTTAGTTCAGCAGTCTTTTCCATAATCCAAAATCTCTTAGCATATGGGTTATCTGTCTCATTGGCATTTAAAAAATTAAAGTCAATAACACATTATTTAATTGATTTCTGGGAGATTTTATATTCCATTTCTGTTCTATTGCAATTTTCTTTAAGGTCCTATTATATCTTTATATAATGGCTTGATCTATAAAATTATGATATATCAAGATTTATGGCATAATGTCTAAAAAATATTGTATTCTAGTGGATTCAAGGCATTCCAAGATAGCCACCATCTCTAAAATCTGCAGACACCAAACACAGACACTATTGATGACAAGAAGCACTTGCTGACAGGAGTCTGGTATAACTGTTCCCTGACAGGCTGTGCCAGAACCTGACAAACACAGATGTGAATGCATGCACCCAACCATTGGAGTAAGTGTGGGGACCCCAATGGAGGAGTTAGGGGAAGGACTGAAGGAGCTGAAGGGGTTAGAAAGCCCACAGTAAGAACAACAGTATCAACCAACCAGAACCCCAAAGCTTCCAGGAATTAAACCACCAGCCAAAGAGTACACATGGAGGGACCTATGGCTTCAGCTGCATATGTAGCAGAAGATTTCCTTATCTAGCATCAATGGGAGGGGAGCCCCTTGGTTGTGTGGAGGTCTGATGCTCCAGTGTAGGGTAATGCTAAGGAGATGAGGTGGGAGCAACTGGGTGGGTGGGGGAGTACCCTCATAGAAGCAGGGAGGAAGGGGGAGGTGATATGGGGTTTAACTGGAAGGGGGATAACATTTGAAATGTAAATAAATAAAATAACCAATAAAACAAGAGAATGCAGTTTCAGAATCAGCCTTTTTAGAATTTAAGGCAGAAGCCCATTGGAATTTTGAATATGTATCAAAAATACAATACATCAATATGTGTACATATCTTAATTCTCCAAACTCTATAAGATGAAACATATAATCTGTTGTATGATATTGTTCTAAAGTAGCGTCAAACACAATTTGTACTCTTAATTCAAGCCTTTGTGGATTTTTCTCATCTGGAACTTCTGCTTTTGATATTATTGTAGGCTCAGATTGCATTCTTTTGAAGGTTCTTTATTCTCATTTAAAAAATCCTCTAATCTCTGTTCTATGGCCTCCAATCCTTCAGTTTTTTTCTTTCTCCTCAAGGTGCTTTATTCTGATCCTTATTAAAGAGGATATATTTGAACATATAATCATTTGTTTGCTGATAAATAAGACAAATAGAATAAAATCAAGATCCAAGTGCCCTCTGTCACTGTCATTGAATTTTTTTCCATTTTTTAAACATGGTATATATTTTCTTTTAAACCTCTAACTCTCTTCTTAAGACTTCCCAAGAATCTTACCAAATCTGTTGATTTTTCAGCTTTTCCTGCCATTACCACATATCTTTAATTGAGACTTACCAAGTCTTCTTGCTTCAGATTCTGCGAGTGCAGGCTTTTTCTGCCACTCAGCTACCTCCTGTCTATGGCTGCCAACTTCTCTTCTTTCGCTTGGTCTAGCAGGCTGTCCTGTGGGCTCTGGGCTGGAGCCATTGTTAGCCCTTCCCTGAGAACTGAGCCTCACACCCACTCTGGTTTAAAGAATTCTCGAGAGTGCTTGTTCTCAGTCTCCCATTCAGGGTTTTTTGTTTGTTTCTAAGATTGGCTTTTTAGCCTAGGTTGTATTACATGCCCCACATTGGGCACCTTTGGTAACTTTTTCCACCTGAGCAGAAGTTTCCAAAATAATGACTCTGAGATTGATTTTTTTTGTTTTGTTTCTTTTGTTGTTGTTGTTGTTTTCTTTTTCTAGAGAGGTTTTCTCTGTATAGCCCTGGATGTCCTGGAATTCTCTCTGCAGACCAGGCTGCCTCAAACTCAGGAATCTGCCTGCCTCTGCCTCCCAAGTGCTGGGATTAAAGGCATGAGTCAGCAGGACCAATAAACCCAGGGCTCCCCAGGGTGAACATTAATGAAACTGAAGTTTGGTTTGCCACTGAGACCTTTTGAAAAGGGCACAAACATTGCTTAGTTTCCCCTTCTCCCAAGAAGATAGTTGTCACAGCAATAGTAAATTAATTTAGTAATAACATCCTATCTCATGGTATTAGGCATAGAAGATAATATTAGAAGGATTTAAAGATGCAAATGATCTTAATAAACAGAGATTAAAGAAAAAAAAGGCATGAGCCACCCCTGTCTGGTGAGATTGAAATTTTATGAGTAAATGCTTAGGCCAAAAGCTTTTTTCTCTTCCTAGTCTCTAGAACAGTTATTTCTGCTCTGACACATTTACTTTCCCTACCAGTTTTGAGTTTGGTTTCTTGCTGTGGAATGTGAAATTTCTTTCATGGGTTCATTATTTCAACATTTGGTTGTAGCCTTTGGATGTGATGTTTAGTTAGAAGTTTCTCCCCGCTGGTGCAAACTTGAAGCTTATAGCCTGGCCTTGCCCTCTGTTCCACTGCTGTCTTGCTGAGGAGAGGGAATGTTTCACCTTGAACCAGAGACCAAAAGAAAGCCTTCTTCCCTGTTGCTTCCTGACTGAAATTCAGTCACAACAAATAGAAAAGGAAAAAGTTTACTTGCTTCTGTTTTAAAGTGCTGGAGGCACAACAATAGATTGATTATTTATTGGACTTTTTCAGTCTCATTAATGTAGGTATTAATTGCTAGAAAAACCTCTCTTAGTACTGGGTTGTCTCTAGCACAGGTCTTTCAATATACTGTGTTTCTGTTTCACTTTCTTGCCAGCAGCTTTTCAATTTCTCTCCTACTTAATTCAATGAATGTTCAGTACCACAATGCTACTTTCCATATATCTCTATACTTACATTTTTAAGGTAACGATTTATAATTTTACTGTGTTACAACTAGAGAAGGTACTTGAAATAATTTTATTTTAAAATAATCACAATGATTGTTCTGTGGTCTTTCATACGCTTGCTTCACCCATCCACTGTTTGTTTGCTTGTGTGTGATCAGGTCCTGTTAGTTCACAGAGGCTTCTGGGAGTGTCACTGGCGTTGTTGTATACAGTGATAGGACTCATATTTTCTCTTGGGTTTGTTTTTACCCATTTCCCTATAATTTCTTCTAAATATTTTTAAAATTCTGGATCATGATTTCTCTTTTTTTCCCCCACAGGGTGTTACTTCCTCTCAGAATGTTGCTAGTGTTCACCGTCAGGTTTTATATATTTAAAACCCTTAATCTCAACTATTTCAACATGTTGAAAAATTTACTCTAATGCCACTCTGTTTAGAAAAAATCTGCTACTCTATCACACTTTTGAATAGAATTAGTTTTAATTTCTTGTGATTTTGATTTTCATTCTTTTTTCTTCAATGAGTGAGTTTATAGATTTCATCATGATTTTAGAAAAAAAATTCAGAGATTTAGTTCTACAAATACTGTTCATTCTCACAGTGTTCCTTGCTTTCTGTTCCAATGCCCTTGCTTCATGTGCACAATTCTCACAGAGCACTTTCATCTTTCTAAATTATCCTTTGCTTTTTTTCATTTCTCTTTTTAAACAGTATTATTTTTATTTATTTCCAAAATTTTCTCTTTAATTATATACATATATAATATGTATCCTGTATACTTCGTTTTGATTCGTTTTGCTATTCTAGGAGTTTTTGTTCATTTTTAAGTTTGCATTAGACATTTTTATCAATTCACACTCTTTGTCAAAATTTAAGGTTATAATTTTACATTTCTTTAGTTTTAAAATTAGATTATTCCTCCTCTTCTCTCCAACCATTTGCTACCTTCCCTTCCTTTCTCTCAAATTCATGGCCTCCATATCCTTAATTGTTATGTTTATATGTAACAGTATAATCATACAATTCATAAATATAACAATGGCTATGTAAATACAACCTGCATCTATCTGGTAGTTACAGTTATTTTTATAGTGTGGGTGTGAGAATATCAGTACCTGAAGATCTGGTATATTGTTGATATCTACTTATTCTCTTTGGTTTTTCTTATGTTTTCTTTTTGGATTATTATTCAGTTCCCCACCACTTATTGTACAAAATAAAAACATTTCTGCCCCAATTTTAGTATCCTTGACTCTTGGTTTATATTCTGTGGTTATTGCCACATAGTATGTGGTCTAGTTACTTCTGCATCGATTCTCCCCCCACCCATGTTGTATATCACCCTGTACTCAGTACCCAGGACACCTATATACCTCCCTTACATTTTTTAAGTCTGATAGAGCTTCCAAAGCTCATGTAATGCCAATTGTAACTACTCCTGCTCACACAGTTCTCATGTTCAAGTCAAGGCAAGAAAGATGCAAAATAAAGAGTTTATTAGCCTTGCTATTTTCTTTAGATTCTACTGAGCACAATACTGTGTGTTATTGACCCACTCTTCTCATTTTTTATTCATTCTTTTTCAACTGAGCTCCCCTCCCATCATTGTTTCCATATGGTGGTCTCTGACAACTCTTATGTTCTCCCTTCCAGTGTGATCCACCAGAAAAATAAACTTCCTAAGTATCTATTACACAAAATAATTTTTGAATTTAATACAATTTGACTATGCAAAGCTTTTATTCTTACTATCTTTGCCAGAGCAATGGAATATAATTGGCAACTCCCAGGTTTGCCATCCCTTTGACTCATGTACTGTATTTATGCCCTCTATCACTTCAGGTAATATGATTTATGATATGTTCTATTAAGAAAAATAGAGGCCTTCTCATTAAATAAAGGGTAAATGTATACTTCTCAGAAAAATGAATCTAAGCTATATAATGTCTCCCTGCTTTGGGCTATTTTGAAGTGATCACTATTAGAAACATGGTGTTTGTATTTTCATCTATATTTTATTCTATAATCAAATAACCTTGGAAATACATTGTTACTCCTTACTGTCATAGTGATTTTTTTCTTTATATAGTGGGAGTTGAAACCAGGTCGCTTCACATCCTAAAACTATATTCTGCTTCTGAGATATGCCCCATCCCATAATGTATTTTTATTAGAGATTGTAAACTTTTTCTTATCTACTTTTCTTCTTCAGATTTTATACATGCGAACATTTTATTCCTTGCAGTTAGTTAAAGGTTACATATTAAATTGGGAGCAATACACTTTAAATGAAATGAATTTTATTACCTTTGAGCTTAAAAGAAAATCTATACATGATGGGCATACATTCTCTATGTACTTTCTCTCTTATAGTATGGCACATTTTTATGGCATTTTTGTATAGAGCAACATTAAAGATGATGTAAGTTTGTATGATCATCCCACATGACCATATAAGTCAGTCTCTTTCTTTGATCATGAAGTACGTACAAGTTACTGAACTTTGTTTTACTGAGACACCAAAGATTAGAGATTACTATTTATGTCATATTTCAGCCACTCATGAGTAACTGTATGAATAATTAGAGCCATATACTAAGGAGGATTTATGAGAGAGTTCTCAATTTGAAGAGAACTTATGTCTTCACAGAACTTTGTGGTCCTGAAGTACTTTCCCGTATAGCACTGTGTGCTTCTCCTAATAGCTATGTGATAGATCTGAAAGGGTTTATTTCCTGATTCTCAAATTAACAGGCTGAATTTAAGATCTGTTATATGATATACACAAAAGCTCATAGGAGACTGAGCGAAGATCTAGACATTTCAAGTTTTGAGTTCACATATTTCTAGCAAATCATATGTTTTAAATTTTCTTCAATGAACTTTCATGTTTCACTGTCAAAAGCCAGCTTTGGAACAAGAAATTATAGTATATAAATAAAATGTTGGTTTTATATTATATTTCTTATTCTCTGAGACCTAATCACATACTCAGAATCTGTGCAGTTGCTGGAAGAGAATATAATTAACAAATGGTACATTTTGGTATTTGACATATATAAGTAACTTTTTCCTATCCCATATTTCTTTTAGATGAGTATTATAGCATTTAAAATACTTCTACATAGAGCTCAGCTCTCTCATGAGCACCTATATATTTTCTCTTTGAGATAAAAACAGTACTTTTCCCACCTAAGATATCTCAGTTGTAGTATGCTTTAAATATGATAAACTCAGAATTTAATCTCAGGCCAGTGAACAAACTTGCTTCAACTTCATTTTATTTTCTGCCTTTCCCTACTCTGAGTATGAAGATTGCAGATGCGTATTATGTTAGATCAGGACCCTGGGGTGGGGTTGGTTGTCAGTATGGACCCTGCACTCTTTCTGACCTCTCCCTTTGCTTTCTGATCTCTGGCCATTGTGCCCTGTCATCTGCTTTAGTGTTCTCATTTCCATATATGGTCCTGGTCATACTAAACCACTGTTGTCCATGTTGTTGCCATTTTAATTGCTGTATGGTTTCTCTTGCAGTATCTTATATTTAACTACATGAGCTTGAAACAGAATGGCAGGGCAGAGGATGGGGACAAGTTAGGAATCCTTCATTGCTTTTCTAGGCTCAAATGAGATCATGTTGAGGTATTCATATATAGAAGTCCTTTCTTTAGATAATGTATAGCTACTTGAAGATATAGATTTTATTAAGGTCTACCCTGGTTTTCATTTATATTTGGACCCCGGTTCTGAAAAACCAAATGCTCCAAAGATCCTTGCTTTTATGGTTTATTGTTATATGCTGTGAGGAGGGTAGAAGGAAAGGACAGAAGAATTCCTGCCATCTTAGCTGTTTCCTAACTTAGAATCACTGCTCTTTACCTGAAGATGGTGGTTACAGAACAAACTTCCTCTTATGAGATGCTCACAGTTAAATGGAATAGAAATGGTTTATAACTAGAATATTCTTCTTCAGTAATGACTTATTCATTGATTTTATTTTCTCTATTATTTTATTCTAGCTGTTTGCCTATGTGTCCTAAATGTTCATGTCCTAAAATCCTGGCATAATATTGTAGTGACACAGTTCATGTGAGCTATTATGGCAGTCTGGTAGAGTGATAGGCAGTGTGTCTAGGCCTATTGATTCTTACAAATACATCAGAAATGGTGAGGCTCAAGCAATCTGCATAAATTATGACTGGGTCACTGGAATATCAATCAAAGTTCTTTGGAGTACAGTGAATGAGAAGATGTTTGGGATATGTTAGATAAAAGAGTTATTTGAAGTTTGCTAGGGCATCCTTACATTCCTAAATTACCTACTGGCTTCAGAATTGCATCATCAGTAAACAAAACCACTCAGTCACCCAGACTCATTTATCATAGGCTGACCACTCTCAACTGTTCTCCTTTGGTCATTAAAAAAATAGTTTGGAACTCTAGTTGATCTCTTTTCAGTTCAAGCACTTCACTGAGGGCCAGTTATTACCCATAATGGATTTTTACTGGCCTCCAAACAGCTACTTGTGTTGCTGGCTCTATCCTAAACAGCAAGTCCTCAACAGAAATTAAATACAGCAGATGCTTGGGTTTTTAAAGTGTGGTGGGCAATAATCATTTGATGATATATTGAATAATTTATTGATAAACGGGAAAAGCAAGATTGTTTTCAAGTGTATCATTTGAGCTTAACATTGTCTTTGGATCACTTCCTCTCCCCATGGGAGTTCAGGTTCATCATGTCCTCTATGACAAACTACTCTTATTTTTATTCATAGAATAAAAACTGAGTGATTAACACCCATCAATGAAAGTGAATAGGATGGATCTAAATTAAACTCTTAACAGTTTAATTTGAAATGTATTCATAGTGATTTCCTATAGTTTTAAAAGATTTCAAAATTTCCAGTCAAATCCTCCTTTTTGTATAAAAGCCCAAAATACTATCTTTTTGGTTCATTTAAGTGATGGCAAATGACTACTTCATTGGCATATGTTGCACAAACATCTTTCCTGCTGTTCGTGGGCTTAATTTTCCCATCACGTACCTCAGCATAATGCTTCGTAGGACCTATTTGAATAGCATGGCACAAGCTTCCTTGATTCCTTTCTTTTAAAAATTTAGTTATTTTAAATGATTCGTAGGAGCATAAAATCGTACACATTTGGTGGGTGTGTGCACAGAAAAGTTGTGATGCACGTATATACTGTGTAATGTTTAATTCAGGAACCTACTACACTATACCAATTTCATAAAGTAATAGTAACTAATATTCAGGGATAAAACTGTTAACTAATTACAGTTAGCATGAAGGTGTCTATATTAATAAGTAGCATAAAAGATGGAGGTGAGAGAGGTTGTTTCAATGTGTTCAGAAAAAGGACTATGTGACGATTCCAAGCTTGCATTCTGTATGAGAACATTAGCTGCTTTTCTGTATGCATTTAGGATGAAATTATCTGTAATTTCTTTCCTGTGGGGGGAAATTCATGAGGGATTTAAACTTAGCACCCGATGCACACCCCTCATGTTCACTCTGCTACTTAATGCAAAGTCTTAATAGATGCAGAGACTTCAGTTATATCAGTTGTGTTAACAGAAAGATTGTGGTCTTGGTTTCAATGAATACCCTGCATAGTTTTAAATATTCCCGTGCAATAAATGAAGCTGCTTAAAAATAATACGCTTCTTGACTTTGGAAAACTCATTTCAAATGTGAGTGATGTTTTACAACTTCAGCCTCATACAGACAATATGATGTTGTAACTGATGTTTGCTTTTGACTTCATAAGTAGCAGCATATGCATTTATGTATATGAACATGTACAAATGGGCATTGAGTGCCCACCAAAGCAATGGAAATATTGTCCATTTCTTCTAGATCTAATTAACCTTGCTTGTTTATTGTGTTTTGTGACAGGCTCTCACACCATAATTCCAAGCTGGCCTTGAATTCATAGTGTTTTTCTTGCTTCAGTCTCTTAAGACCTGGGGTGATGGGGTAGGAGCTGCTATACCCAGCTCTACAATTTCAGCATAGTAGGTAGTTGTGTTAGCTGCTTAAATCTGTGGAAATGAGGACTTTCCTAATCACTTAAGTAGCCACAGAAAGAAGTGTAAATAACGTGGGCACATCACTATTCACTTCAAAGATTCTATTTTTTTACAAGGAGGATGTTAGAATTTTAACAAAACTAGCATGCTGTTTTATTTCATTAAACTTATGTATATGTGGACAAAAACTGTTTTAAAGTCATATTCTTCTGTTTCTTTGGTAGCGACTATATTCTACTATAACTATTATCTGTATTACCATGTAATATTAGAGTAGTGCACAGAATCATATATACTTTGTTCCAAACACGTTATCAATGAAATTTCTTGATGCTAGTAAGATGCTAAGAGGCTTTCCCATTACATAGGCCTATAGAATATGTGCATCTCACATAGGTGCTTGCTTTGTATTTTCTTAGACTTAAAGCATGCTGATATGATAAACAAAGAAAAGTTGTCTTTTCTAGGTCCAGGCCTTACTTCCCTTCCTAATTTGGTGTATTTTCACCAATAGCTCTTTCCAAAAAAAAAAAAAAATGAGTGTGATTGTTTTTGTAGTTTATTTTAGTGAGATGCAAATTAGAAGTGTTAGAGCTAATCAATGCCACCAAAATCATTCTTTTAAATAACCAGGACATGAACTCTTTAACAAGATTCACTCAGTTCTATTTATAGTTCCCCCGAGCTATGAACTATTCGTACACCCATGTTTCTGCATAATGACTTTTCAATGTGGTTTCAGTAATCATTCCAGAAGGCACAATCTCAAAATATCTATATGCATAAAGAATATATTTAAAATAAAGGCTAAATTGGCTGGCCATGCATTAAACCATTTGCCTGTGAAATCATTTTGTGAAATATCTCCAAACAGGAGACGCTCCAGCCGAGGGGACACAGCAAACAGGTTTTTTTCCCCTTTTCCTCTTACCATATTGTATCGCCATGGCTTCTTTTGGAAGCAATTCTTCTTCCAAGTGTCCTCTTAGACACGTCTTCCTTCCTCTTCCACGATGATGACAAGCCATTTTGAGAACTTGAATTTCATTTAATCTACATGGGATTAGAGGAGATAGACTCACTCTCAAAAGACTTGCCTTTAAATACTTAATAGCTAAAATGAGAGGTGCTGGTGATGCTGAGAAGGAAGTATGTTAGCACCAGCCTCTCCCATTTTAGAGACGAGCTTTGCATAAAGGGAGATGTGTTTCTGTAGAAGAGCGCAGTTCTGAACGGAAGGTTCGCCTCCTTTGCTAAGGCTATGGAGGACATTTTAAAAGCCACATCCTGAGTTTCAGAATGAAAATGAATTCCTTTCTTAAGATATTTTCTTTCGTGAGAGCATGTGTAGAATCTTTTCACACAACCGAGTAATACATGTATAATTAACCTGATCTTTTACAGGACAAATCACAAGTCTGTGGTATTGCTACCATCTTTCTATCTGTATGAGTGTGAAGAGAAACCAGATCTACTTATTCATGAGTTCAGGTCTCTACAAACTGGGAAGAATCTTCATGCTTCTCACACTTAATTTTAATTTTTCCTTCATTTCCTTACCCAAAATAATATTACTTTCTTCAATCATTTCAGTCAAGTTGATTAAAAATAATTCTTTGTGCTCAATTGTATTGCTTTTTGTTTTAAATTTTATTATAAACTAGTCCTTGGAATTCATCTCTGACGCATGTTTACCAATAAAAAATATTCAATTAATTTAATTAATTCCAATTGCTCTTAAAATTATATTTTATATGCTAGCTTAGCTGCTCATATGCCTCTAGAAAATAACATGTGGTCTTATAAACTTGGCTGTTTTCTGGATGACGATGACGTTTTAAACAATTTTCACTGTGGACTGAGGAGAAAGTCATCTATGTAGCAAGAATTTTAATGAAGACTAAGGAAAACAAGTGAATATAGATTCACAATTTTATTTGCTAATTTCTCACACTAGCATGAAATCATATTGTGTGTCCTATCTCTGCTATCTAAATAGGCCTATGCGTTTTTAAAGAATACACGAGGCTAAAATTTTAGGAGCTAAAAAACTTTGATTTGTAGGAGAGGCACATGTACCGCCTTTGGATGAAAATACCTGCTTACGCTCTCGTCCAGATAACAAGGCATCTCACGTGATAAACACACCTATTTTACTTATATAAGCACATGACATCATCGTTTAAGCCCGACCGATTTCTAAGCACTGCAGCTGTTACGAGTTATTTAGAAGTCTAATTTGAGCAGAATGTGTCACGCCAACTTTGCACACACTCGCTCACACAGGCAGTATTCACATTAAAACTTTCACCTCTATTAAATAGCAACAGTTCTTCAGAAATTCCAACACTCTATGCTTAACGACTAAATAAAATATGTGTCTTTGAGGAGTAGTGTGCCTGTTTTATTTTTATTCCTTGAGGCGGATCTTGTATTGAGTGGCGCCGCTTTGTTACCCTGCTGCCATTTTAATCGGTTTTCAAAGGCACATGCGGTGCTGGGTGGCCTGAACTCCCTGCCTCAGTGTTCCACTCTTTCTGAGTCAAGGGGGAATCCTCGCTGACTTTGTTTTCAATAGAGGTCATGCAGATATAGCCATCAATATCGAAACAGCATTTTCTCACGAAAGCAGAAACTTTAATAGCCTCTACAAGGGTTGCTCCTAAGGGAGGCTCAATTCAAATGGCACAGACCGCCTGTTGTGGTAGGATTTTTTTTTTATTCGATATAATTTTTTATTTACATTTCAAATGATTTTCCCTTTTCTAGCCCCCCCACTCCCCGAAAGTTCCATAAGCCCCTTTCTCTTCCCCTGTCCTCCCACCCACCCCTTCCCACTTCCCCGTTCTGGTTTTGCCGAATACTGCTGCACTGAGTCTTTCCAGAACAAGGGGCCACTCCTCCTTTCTTCTTGTACCTCATTTGATGTGTGGATTATGTTTTGGGTATTCCAGTTTTCTAGGTTAATATCCACTTATTAGTGAGTGCATACCATGATTCACCTTTTGAGTCTGGGTTACCTCGCTTAGTATGATATTCTCTAGCTCCATCCATTTGCCTAAGAATTTCATGAATTCATTGTTTCTAATGGCTGAATAGTACTCCATTGTGTATATATACCACATTTTTTGCATCCACTCTTCTGTTGAGGGATACCTGGGTTCTTTCCAGCATCTGGCAATTATAAATAGGGCTGCTATGAACATAGTAGAGCATGTATCCTTATTACATGGTGGGGAATCCTCTGCGTATATGCCCAGGAGTGGTATAACAGGATCTTCTGGAAGTGAGGTGCCCAGTTTTCTGAGGAACCGCCAGACTGATTTCCAGAGTGGTTGTACCAATTTGCAACCCCACCAGCAGTGGAGGAGTGTTCCTCTTTCTCCACACCCTCTCCAACACCTGCTGTCTCCTGAATTTTTAATCTTAGCCATTCTGACTGGTGTAAGGTGAAATCTCAGGGTTGTTTTGATTTGCATTTCCCTAATGACTAATGAAGTTGAGCATTTTTTAAGATGCTTCTCCACCATCCAAAGTTCTTCAGGTGAGAATTCTTTGTTTAACTCTGTACCCCATTTTTTAATAGGGTTACACAGAAACTTTGTAATTTTATGAGGTCCCATTTGTCAATTCTTGATCTTAGAGCATATGCTATTGGTGTTCTGTTCATAAACTTTCTCCCTGTACCGATGTCCTCAAGGGTCTTATCCCAGGAATGCAGGGTTGGTTCAATATACGGAAATCCATCAATGCTATCCACTACATAAACAAACTCAAAAAAAAATCACATGGTCATTTCATTGGATGCTGAAAAAGCATTTGACAAAATTCAGCATCCTTTCATGCTTAAAGTCTTGGAGAGAACAGGAATTCAAGGTCCATACCTAAACATATTAAAAGCAATATACAGCAAACTGGTAGCCAGCATCAAACTAAATGAAGAGAAACTTGAAGCAATCCCACTGAAATCAGGGACCAGACAAGGCTGCCCCCTTTCTCCTTATCTTTTCAATATTGTACTTGAGGTACTAGCTCGGGCAATTTGACAACATAAGGAGGTCAAAGGGATACAAATCGGAAAGGAAGAAGTCAAACTATCATTATTTGCAGACAACATGATAGTCTACCTAAGTGACCCAAAAAACTCCACTAGAGAGCTTCTACAGCTGATAAACAACTTCAGCAAAGTGGCAGGTTATAAAATCAACTCAAGCAAATCAGTGGCCTTCCTATACTCAAAGGATAAGCAGGCTGAGAAAGAAATTAGGGAAATGACCCCCTTCACAATAGCCACAAACAGTATAAAGTATCTTGGGGTGACTCTTACCAAACATGTGAAAGATCTGTATGACAAGAACTTCAAGACTCTGAAGAAGGAAATGGAAGAAGACCTCAAAAAATGGGAAAACCTCCCATGCTCATGGATCGGTAGAATCAATATAGTTAAAATGGCCATTTTGCCAAAAGCAATATACAGATTCAATGCAATACCCATCAAAATCCCAACTCAGTTCTTCATAGAATTAGAAAGAGCAATTCTCAAATTCATCTGGAATAGCAAAAAACCCAGGATAGCTAAAACTATTCTCAGCAACAAAAGAAATTCTGGGGGAATCAGTATCCCTGACCTCAAGCAATACTACAGAGCAATAGTGTTAAAAACTGCATGGTATTGGTACAGTGACAGGCAGGAGGATCAATGGAACAGGATTGAAGATCCAGAAATGAACCCACACACCTATGGCCACTTGATCCTCGACAAAGAGGCTGAAAACATCCAATGGAAAAAAGATAGCCTTTTCAACAAATGGTGCTGGTTCAACTGGAGGTCAGCATGCAGAAGAATGCGAATTGATCCATCCTTGTCTCCTTGTACTAAGCTCAAATCCAAATGGATCAAGGACCTCCACATAAAGCCAGACACTCTGAAGCTAATAGAAAAGAAACTGTGGTGGAATTTTTAAGTTCCATTGTAGCACTCTCAATCTCTCTCTGTCTCTCTGTCTCTCTGTCTCTCTGTCTCTCTGTCAATGCACAGTTATATGTATATACATATATTCCTAAATGTAACCTGCTCTTTTCATATGTTTCCTGTTGTGTGTATTTTCAGGGCACATGCTTATTTAAATCACCATAACTGTCTTTTAAGCCTAGGTCCCTCCCCAAACCAATCTTAATCTACCCTCATGAATTATAATAATAAATATTGAATGGAATAAATATTGAGGAAAGAAACCATAAAGAGTATCCATAGGCAGACTCCTTCAGGAACCAGCACTAAAATGAACTCTGTTCAGAAATTCTAGATGACAATCTCCAGGAGCTGGTGAAGCTGAGGTGACACTTCAGTATGCCTTACTCAGTCATCCTTTGCCCTAATGATTTAATTGGCTATTTACCTCATCCAGTGAAAAGTTGGCCATAAGGAGAGGCAAACTTTAATGATGCTGCTGCTGTCCTGCATTGTGTTCATAGGCTCTTGTTAGCTTGCCCTCTCATCCATAGCCATGTGTAGACTAGCTCTTCAGGGTGGGCTTCTGTGATAACAAAGACACGTGGCTTCTATCATTTCAATTTGTTAGCTTGTAGCTGACTCTTATGAGACCTTGCTCACTAAACTGTATGCTCTTTTCTAACAAGGACCATGCTTCTTGGAGTAGATGCTTCATATTTCTTCAGTGTTTTTTATTTCCCCACTGATGAACACCTGGGGATCACAAAGGTTTCCTTTAATCTCTAAATCAATAATATCAATTTATAGGTTAAAGATAATTAGTGAATTGAGTCCCTGACTCCATTGCTTATCTTTGTTAAGAAAACAGAATATACTTTAAAGATAATTATTGGAGTGTATTCATTGAGCATAGAGATGGACATTATAAATGCATATTCATTCAAGTACATCGTGTAACAAACTTGAATTGTATCACTCTAACAAACACTATTTGTGCTGTCATGGTCTTAAACTTAAAACAAGTAATATTGCTTGCTTATAGTTTAATGAGTCTTTTTTATTTTTATAGAAGACAAAACCTATTCTGTTGAATGTATATCTGATTGCCTAAGTTGTGGGATATGTTTGAGAGATGTTAAATTATATCTGGTCTGAATATAAATAGGATATTTCTTATCACCCACCATTCATCTTATCTAATTTTTAAAGAAATAATTGTTGTAAGCCTACTACCATGATTCCAAGGTATTATAGGAGAAAACAAACCCTGAATAGAAGCTAGAATTTATTTTTATAGTTTGGCTAACTAGTCATTGAATTTTGGAGCCTTTATATGTGTATATAAGGAGCCCATGACTCACTCTTAGAAAGAGGAAGCAGTAGCGTAACCTAGAACCCTGACTTCCAGACTTTTAGGCCAATGACCCTGCATATAAGGATATCATTGCTTATCATTGTTTCATCTTTTCACTTGGTTTTTTTATTTGGTTTGGCTTTCTTTTTTTAAAATATATGTAAAATAGAAGTGCATAACTAAATTGAATTTAGGGTTACTTTGTGCTTACAAGAGGGAAGATAAAAGACAAAACTCTTTGGTGAGTTCTACAGAAGCACACTGGGTTTGTCCTTCACATTGAATGGTAGTACTTATATACTGTTACACCAGGGCTGCCTGCTAGGAACACAATCATTAAGTGGCAGAACCCATTATGTGTATTCTAGTCACAAAAAGGCATTGCAAGCAAAATCAGATCACCCTACTTGATCCTCGCTTCACTTTGATTTTCCCCGGTTGTATTAGGTGTTTACCAAGATCTATTCCTACATACATACATACATGCATGCAAACATGCATAGATTTATACATAAATGTTTGTGTGTGTGTGTGTGTGTGTGTGTGTGTGTGTTTTATAGTTGCTTAGAACATGAATACCAAAGGCAGTGTTTGCTGTGCTGTGTTTGCTATCCAGTGTTGATTTCAGCTAGGTGAATCCGAAAGGCTATATTGTAGCCAGTGGAACATGAACCAAACTGTTATGCACAACCCTGCACTGAAAAGAAAAATCACCATCTCCTACTTAATTTTCACCCCAGGGATAAGAATAAAAAGTGATTATGAGCCAACTTTAACAGATGACAATGCCCTAGACATTTGCTAGTAAAGACAGAAGTAAGCTGAGGCCTGACACAGTGCTCTGCCTCTAGGCAGGACTGCCTGTTCACTTCTAGCCTAGTATGTGAGAGCAAAACAACATTCCATTTTTCTCAATTTACTACTTGGGATCCATCTGTTACAGAGCCTTAGCCTGTAACCTGACTAATGGTGTATGCCTCCCAGAAGGAGCAAAACTTCTACCACAGCTATGGGAAGAACGGTAGCACTGAAGTGGGACAGTGACTCTCTGCTTGTTACAGCTAGTTAGCCCAGAACAGCAGTCCTCATGACAACAGAGAGTCTGGAGAAAGTGCCCAAGCAAAGTATGAGATGGACCCAGACTGAAAACAGAAACAAAATGGGCTAGACATGAACAGTATTCAGACTAAATGTAATAGGAATAAAGCAATAGGAATTATGCGAAGATACAATGGGACCCTAAAATACCCTCTAGTCTCAGTGCTTGAGGCCATTAATAATTTGTAAGGAGTGGCAGAAGAAGTTGACATCTGTGTATATTCTTTTGAGTCCATGGAGTATATTGACCCTAAGTCTTTTTATCAATGCCAGAATCACTCATTTTTACCTTTATGGTTACAAAGAATTCTATGAGGGGTAATATTAGATATTTGTTCAAAAGGACTCCACCCATTTAAGAAACTGGTATCTTAATATCAATGATAAGCGAAACTAACAACTGTATTTTTCCCCACTCCAGCAAACCCCTGGGTTCAAGTATTAGGGGACATACATGGTCACAGAATGAAGCCAACATTAGATTAACTAAACAAGGAATCTCTTTCGATTTATTCTCCTCAGTGTGATAGACACTGAGGATTCAGAGAAAAGTCATTGTTTTCAAAGTATGAGGCACAAATTGGTAACACTTTTTGACTGTATTCTATTTAATGCTATGAAGTAATTCCATATCAGATAAATCTTTTTTTAAATCGTTCAAGTTATAGGTCAAAGTAATGGTTACTCTTGATTGGACATTTAAATTTTACATTAGGAAATAAAAACAAAACAAAGAATTCAAAAGCATTTTATTCTATCAATATTTATATGACAGTAGTCTGTTCCTATGGAGTATATATAAGTTATGACTATATTCATGGCATATTGGCATTGAAAATACTTGATGTGTTTCTACAGATATTAGGGATTTAACTAGAATCTCCACTAGCATGACCATATGCTAGTGACCACTTTAGAAAATATTACATTTTTGAAATGTTTGAAATACTGAAATCAGTATATATAATTTGTGAGTGGTGTGCGTGTGTGTGTGTTTGTGTGTGTGTGTGTGTGTGTGTGTGTGTGTGTGTGTGTGTGATTTGAGACTATTTTGTTCTGGCTTCCCTAGACTGTCTCCTTAGTGCTGGGATTAAAGGCATGTGCTTCTATGCCTGGCTTAATGTATAGGATATATTTTAATTTCTAAATAACATACTTGAGCTTAAATATAGATGCTCACTTTATAGTTTTGGGGGTCACAAACATATATACTATATTTCAGTTGCCATATTATATGGCTGAAGTAAGTTAGATTTATTATCATCTGTTTTATCTGACCTTGTATTCTGAGGAAACAACCAATTCTTTTCTCTCTGCATGCTCTGGACATACCAATAGTTAATACCTAAGTGGTTGTATTGGCTGAGTTCCTTCTTCCATTACATAGCTCAGCTGAAGCTTGATGCTTATGGTGGAAATTGTCTTGATTTCTTTAGATGAGATGAGCATCTAAGGAGTTTGGAAATGTGTTTTAATTAAGATTCTGCTAAATTTTACCAGACACCTACTTGGAAAACAAAGCAACTGAATAATTAACTCTGATGAGAGCAGATGCTGGTCTAATGACAACCTGTTACTGCTCAAGTGCATCATTAGTTGTTTACGGTGCTCCTTTTATGTGTCCAAAGCTCTCCTCTGTTAATGAACGCATTGGTAGCTCTGTACGCAAAATAGTTTTTCATCCTAAATTGTAGTACAGTTATTTCTAGCATCTGCAGAATTTTTCATTTAAATAACCCGTCCCTACCCATCAATCTCCTATCTTCATCTATTTGGTGTGTGTTTGGAACCAAACATTTCTTAGTCCTCCTTGTGGGATTATTTTAGCCACACACCAAGTGAAGCTTACAAATTGGTGAGGATCTAATGATGCATTTATTTACAGATGTGCATTTAATTTCCCTGTTAAGTTGTTAAGGGGTAGGATGAGTTTAAAGACTCTCGCTCCCCACCTCACCTCCACCAGTGCTATGGGAATAACTACACGTTTGACAAAATAAAGAGAAATGGCCTCATGTTAGAAAATACGTGTTGCTGTCAAACAAGAGTTGTCAAAAGAATAAAATATTACATGTTTTTTAATGATCCAGCAAGTATACACTGTGGTTTTCTTTTTTAAAATTCATTTAATCTTCAACAGTTTCATGAACGTATATGATATATTATGGACAGTTACCACATCACCTCATGTCCATTATAAACTCTCTCTCCCAACAAACAGTACTCACAATCAAAACTTTATCATTTTTTCTGACCAAGGAAGACTGGCTAACAATAGCATGCATTATTATTATTTTCTAATTAAATGTTATGCTTAAGGTTTGAGTGTGAGGCACAGCAAAAGACAGCCTAATCAATGGATAGGTTTTAAAACTGATGTAAGGGGACATGAAATTCAATGTAACTTCCTGTGCTCAGAGTCACAATATAGCCTTATCTTGAAAAGATTAAACACCTTTAGGGAGATTTCTGATTGACAATGACAATAAGGAAAGAATGTCTTAAATATTGTTCTATCCAAACTAAATTCAATGAGCTAGTAGCATTGTGATGAAGAGAAATGATGATATATGCGTGCTGTGTTGCTATGTGGCCTTCTGTGTGTATGATGTCCCTCACATATGTGAGACTATGCCTCTGCAGTTAGCCAAATGCCATCCAGGACTCAGAAAGTATAGAATATAACCTGTGTATTTTTTCCTCCTCTGTTCTAATTCTTTTGCCTTTATCCAGTAGAATTTCCTTTTACTTTTTAAAAACCATCCTCTAAGAACAAAAGGGCTTCTACATAAAAAAGGGCCAGACATCAGGATTCATCAAATATGTGAAATAAACCTTTTTTACAGTGGCAAACAATATTTTAAAATAGTTATTAATCTTTCTCTTTTGGGGGAATTGAGGGAACTGAAGCATGCCAATTATTCTTTTCATGATATGTGTTTAAGAATGAACCACCCAGTACTCCCAGAGCTCCCAGGGGAATAAAAACCATCAGCCAGACAGTCAGTACACATGGCGTCAGATGCATAGGCAGCAGAGGATGGCCTTGTTGGACATCAAAGGGAGGAGAGGCCCTGGAAAGTCTTGATGTAGCAATGTAGGAGAATACCAAGCCAGGGAAGCTGGAGGGTGTTGATTGGGAAACAGGGGAGGGGAGATGATTTATGGGACTGTGGGAGGGGCAGGAAAGGGGAAATCATTTGAAATGTAAATAAAGAATATATATAATAAAAAAGAAAAAAGAATGTACACGTTCATAATGATGTGAACTTCCCTTTTGTTCATTAAAGTTTTGGTTGAGGGGATTGAGAGGTGGCTTAAGAACACTAGTTACTCATCCTGAGTAATGGGGTTCAATTCCCAGCACCCACATGGTAGCTAACAACCATCTATAACTCTAGTCTGAGAATATTCCACACAGTCTTCTGGCTTCCATGGGTAAATAATGCATGTAGCACACAGATCTACAGACAGGCAAACTTTTATACACATAAGCATAAAAACACCAAACTCTATTGACAGTCAAAACTATTATAATACAGGTAATTCAGAAAAAGCTGTGTTTATGTTTTTGCCCTTAATTTGTCCCCATCTTTTGTTTACAATCCTGTATTGATGGCCTTATGAAAACTGTGCTCACTTCCTGAGAAGCAACAGTCAACAGCTCTGGGTGTGGATGTACTGCTAGTAATCTGCTCTCCCATGTAGGAGAAGCCTTGATTCCCAGTTCCATGTTCTTCATTTCTAGTAGTTCACTAATAAGTCTATCTGGTAAAAATTCTCTTCAGACACATGGGCTCCCTCTAAGCAATCGTGATTCTCAAGGAAGGGACACACAGGGAAACAGAGTCCCAGAATGACAGCATGTCTGAGTCATTTGCTCCATTTTACATCTCTTTCTGTCATCTTTTGTCTTTGCTATGATTAGAATATTAAAGGCAGTCTTAAAGATCTCTTTATCACGTTCTTGCTTCATGCATTCATGAATGAGTCAAGAACAGTTTCTGTATTGGTCCTTGGTCCTCAGATTCAGGTCTACCACTCCTGTGAAGAGGTAGTTCCCTTTCTCGAAGCTCTACTGCTTACACTTGTCAGCACTTGGGCTTTCAGGGGAGTGCTGTCATGCTCAGGCTTAATTATGTGTATAGAAGTCACCTTGCTTATGTGCTACGTGCATGTAGTTCTCATGAAGACACAAAGTGAACTAAAATTTGGTTAATCAATTTAATGTTTTATGATGGTGAATATGATTTTAATGTCTTATGACTTAAATACGCTTTATGTATTATAAAATTTTTATATTTGAAGACAATTTGGGAAAACATTTGGGATGAAAAATATAAGGTATTCTAAATAATCATCTATATTCATGAATAAAGGCATTTTGTTAGCAAGTACATAATCTCAATTTTTTTTTGCATCTGCTATTGTCATACTGTGAATAAATAAACCTTAGAAGAAATATTCCTTTAGAATTTTACTGTGAAAATACTCCCAAAGGGCAATTATTTGTAAGGTACCTTACAATAAAATTCCAAAAGAATATTTTTCCTTTAGAATAGAAATAATCACTTATCCAATGACCTTACTTCAGTTTGAAGGCTTGAAAGGTAAGAGCGATGGAGAGACAGACAGACAGACAGACAGATAGATAGACAGAGACACAAAGACAGAGAGAGATATAAATATATATAGAGAGAACACCAATGCATGGAACACGAGGGTTCATGGACTCTAGGGATGGGATTCATATCATTTGCCCCACAGAAATTACTGAATAGCATGTTTAATGTATATTAATCTATTCTACCCCTGGTACTTGAAAGTTCACTGGCCCACACGCAGGCTAATGGATGGTCTTGAGCAGGCCATCTTGTGGGTATGACCATTAGCTCAGAGTCCAAGCAAAACAGGTCTGGTAGTTGTTGATTAATGCCCTATATTTTACACTTAAGATAATTAAAAACCTTATTTGGGAATACAATTCTTATAAAAGCATCAGTTGGCTCCCTCTTTACCTCAGTGACTCCAAGTGGTGATGGGCTCTAAGTCACTCAAGAAACCATCAAACAAGAAAACTAACACAGGAATTTATTCTAAGCTGTATTGTGTTTTGGTTAACATTGCTTGTTCTGAATTTAACCTTTTCTGTAGCTTTGAATACACTGAGGAGACATCATCATGATTTTCTGAGGAAATAAAGAAGACTTTTCTCCTTAAATCATTATCAATAATAATAATAATAATAGTATTATTATTATTATTATATTGAATGTCTAAAAACAGTAACTATTAGATATTGTTTTTTAATGTTCTTTCTTAAGGTAATTCTGGGAAAGTAATAATGAGGATAGATTCACTTGATTATCACATGTCTGTATATGTGTTTCAAACATGTATGCATATGCACATGTGTATGTATGCATGAGTGTGTGTGTGTGTGTGCATGAGCACGCATATGGAAGATAGAAGATAGTAGGTGCTGTTCCTCAGGCACTGACCTCTTTATCTTGAGACCATAGACTAAGCAGAGTAAGGTGACTGGACTGTGATGCCTGTGGAGTCATTGAGTTCCCAGTACAGGGAGTACAAGTGCATGCCATCATGGATGGCATTTTGATGTGGGCCCTCGGTATTGAACTTGGGTCCACATGCTTGAACAGCAAGCATTGTACCTATTGCTCTCTCTCTATTGCTGTCTCTCAGCCCTTCATTTTCTCAGATTAGCATAAGGTTGAGAACACCTTCCCAGAGCTGCAAAGATGTGAGGAGAATGCACAGGATATACCTCTCACTGTAATCAGCTCGTGGTGGACAAAGATGCTAATTATTACTTAAGCTTAAGACCCACCATCATCACCACACATATCCGCTTACTGAAGACGACGTGACCAATAGACATCGAAAGCACTGGCTCCGGCATTTGCTCCTTTTCAACTGCTCTGGTTTCTGTTCAGCGACTCCTTATGCTAAGAAAATAAATACAACTGCCAGACATTCAACAGAGAAGTGATGCTTGCTGTAGACACAGACTTTGTCTTTGTGTGTGTACATGTACTTTGCATGTGTGCATATCAATGTGGGGGTGGTTCATGTATGTTTGGAGGAAGCCGGAAGTCAATGCCATGTGTGCTCCTTGGTATTCTTTACCTGCATGTGTGGGCGTGATCCCTCTCAGGGAACCAGCATCTCATAAATTTGCCTAAACTGGCTGACTGGCAAGGCTGCAGCTTCCACCTGTCACCATCTCCTCTCCAGTGCTGGGTCTGCAGCCATGCGCCACCACACATGAGCTTGACATGTGTGCTGGGCATCTGGCTTCAGGCCTTCATCACCCCACAACGAGCGCTGTACCAAGTGAGGCATCTTCCCAGCAGGCAGTTCTTAAACGAGAGTTTTAGGGTGTTTGCAATAGGTTGTAACTGTTGGGAAACTTAGAAGTTACCTACTTCAATGTGTGAAATTCACAGAGCCGTACATCCGATTATCTACGCTTATGGGCAAAGGATGATGGACACACCATCAAAGGCGTGAGCACTTCTCTATCTGATGTACAGTGCACAACCAGGACTGGAGGCGTAGGTAAAATGCTTTAATCCTAAAAGTGGCTTGTAGCTGTTACAGTTTTAGTTTAGAGTCTATTTCTGTAGTGGCTATGGCTACTATGATATGCTTCTTGGTTAAAAATGTAAAACTCTAGTAACTGTACTATTTTTCCACAAAAACATAATCTATAGTATGATATTCCACTTCATGACAGTTTCCAGAACCCACTTATAAGCACAAGTGGATCAGCTTATCTTCTCAAAATTATTTTTGTTTTACACACACACACACACATACACACACACACACACACACACACACACACACACACACACTGTACTAATATACCTTCTTTCTAAGTCTGAAATCCTTAGAGGGCTGTCTATACAGAATAGCATGTAGATAATGCAACAAGTTTCTAGAATCATTTATTTTCACTCCAGCAGACTGGTCTACACAGACCTCAACAACCAGCACCCTGTCTTAAGTTCTTCCTCCCCTTCACAGGAGCCTCTCAAAGTACACAGTCACCATTTACTTCAAAGTGAATGCTGCCCATAAAGGAGTCATTCAGGAAAGAAAAATGATAAGCAGTACCATTATTTTTAAGGTGGCTAAAATAAACAATTTGACCTATCATTCATTCATTCATTCATTCCTTCATTCATTTATCCATTCTTTTTCTCTCTTTGTCTCTCCCTGTCTGTCTCTGTTTCTGTCTCTCTCCTTCTCTCTTTCATCTAAATGAGCGGTTTGCTAGGCTTCTTTGATCAGAGACCCATGTGAAGGGGATTAAATGTATTTTCTATTTGATGAAGTTGTGAAGAAATTGAACTGACCTGAATTATATCGATTGTTATTTTTCATATTTGCAAAAAATTCTTAGATACATTTACATATTATAACCCTCTACTCTATGGATTCAGTATAGCAGAAAAAAATTGTACAGGTACAGAAACTCACAGAAGCCAGCCACTCGCTTGCTTTGTACAGAAAGCAGCACACTGACATTTTAATGATTCTGGGATTCTGCCATAGTGTGAAATTTGGTATTCAGAGCATTTCCAAGGGGAGTGCAGCTAAGCAAGTACCCAGTGGCGTTTGAAGGTTGCATGTACAAGATAGGTATCACACAGGATCCAACGTCTCAGCTCGACTTTCCACTTTAAAGACCGAAGAGGTGTTCAGATTTATGGAGTACACAACTCGGGTTTTTGCCTTTTATGGAGACCTCTTTGGGCCTGATCAATTAGTAACTGGGGTGAGAGCTGTGCACTTCAGTGGCTCTGCTGCCTTGATTGTAAACCACAATCTGGTGCGAAATCTCAGCAGGTCACATTGCTGTTTTTGCTGTACCCCAGTGACACAACTGATTAAATCTGTGTAAACAGTATCATTATGGAAATATTTTTGTTATAGGCACGAGGAATTAACACATTTTTATTTTGGATGGAGATTAAAATTATTTGTGGGAGCTTGGTATGTTTTCATCAATTGTCAGTCATCGCAGTAGAGCGTGGAGCGAAGCGACTGTTTTAATTCTCACAAAAGGGGGAAAAGGCTCACAGACAGAGGGCTTCTAAAAGTGAGAATTATGATAATTATGTCACTCATAATAAAGATAGCTACATTACAGGCACGTATTATGCCACTTAATAGTTAAACAAGTAAACAGCAGAGTAGAGATGAGTCCACAACAACTATTTCCATGGGGTACACTTCAATGAATAGACTTATTTCAGAAGATGCTAAAATGTGCCTGGACTCACACATGCACACACTCTTTTATACTTCATGCTTTCTAAGCTAACTTTAGCAGAACTTTAAATGACTCCATCGCCTCTGGACAAGAGCCAGAGACAGGGGTCTTAGGGACCAGACAGTGGTCTCAGTGCTTGGGTAATTGTAGGTTACTCAGCCACCTTGAACAGAACGGGGAAGTGGGGAGGGGTGAGTGGGAGGACAGGGGGAGAGAAGGGGGCTTACGGGACTTTTTGAGAGTGGGGGGGCTAGGAAAGGGGAAATCATTTGAAATGTAAATAAAAAATATACCGAATTAAAAAAAAATTTAAAAAAAATGTTGTTTATGTTTGGTGTGGAGGAAAAGAAGTTTTGTGTTATTGTGTCTAACCACTGCCAGTTGTGTAAGTTAAGCAAATGAGTAACTTAGCAGGTTTTTAAACTGCATTATTTACAATCTTCCTATTGTTTCAAACATTAAATTGTGTGTGTGTGTTTGTGTGTGTGTGTGTTTGTCTATATGGGGTGGAGCACATGTGTATCACAGTGGGCATGTAGAGGTCAGAGGACATTCTGGAGGAGTTGGTTCTCCCCTTAGACCACAGAGTCCTGAGGGATTAAACTCAGGTCACCAGACTCAGGAGCAGGCATCTTTGCCCACTAAGACAACTTTAAGGCCCATGTTTTATTTTATTTTTATCTGATTGGCTATTGCCTAATTCTAATTAGGATAATAACTGTGTTTGGTGATCTCCTATGAGGGTTGATTTTGCCTGTCTCCTGAGGTAGCCATGTTAATCCATTGGGACCGGATCTATTTCCATTAATGTCCCTTTGCAGCATACTTATTACAGAGGCAAAACTTAGAGAACAGAAACTTGGGAAAAATCAAGTGCAAAGTAAAGTGGTTCAAATAAAACCAAGGGTGCATGAGAATGTTTAAATGAACTTAAGTCAAATGTGACCACTAAGGTATTGAAACTTAAGTTACAGACAATCTCCTTGCTAGCAGCTAAAGCTCAGATAAAAGAAAAGTTACTTTCCTTCCAACTGGCACATAAAAATAATTATTGAAATATCAAGGCAGTAGAAGCAAGTTAACATATCAGCAAGATTGCCATATGTCAACATCCAGATTTAAAGAAAGAATTGTCTGTATACATTTAAAATGATGGCCTTTGTATTATATAGGCTGGAGAAACACACACATACACAAACACACATACACACATGCACAAACACACATGCATACACATATGTCCACTCACACATGCATGTACATACACATGCACATGCAAGCACACACACATGCACACAAACACACAAACTGCCTTTGAAGAGAAGGGGAAGTATTTACTCCATGCTTTAATTCCAGGTGGATGTTCCAAATGCTCTCACCAAGGAAAGAGGTGAGGCCTGTGAAGCGGTGTCTCCAGACTGACAGTCCCAGGAGAGGGTTCAGTACTTGGGTGGCAGGATGTCTCTTTTGAGGAGCCCATTGTCTGATAAATGAGTCTTCTTGGGCTTTCCAATAAAAACCTCTGGTAGCAGGCCAGTCTAGAGAAAATGTATCTGTAAAGCACTGAGATAAAAGGCGGGAAAAAAATCAGGAAAAAAAAACTTTAAAATTAAGTTGAAATGAAGGGTATTTGGGTGGTTTTGTTCTTAACATAAATGAATTCAGTCATCAGATTTGCTTGTCAACTCTACCTGCTCAGACTAGTGCTACTCTGTATGTGTTGTTACTTAAAATCTTTCAACAAAACTAAATTCGTTAGCATCTTTAAGAGGATTAGAATGTGTGAAAAATAACTTTTGAGAATCAAGGTAATTTTTACTAGCTTATCAATAAAAAAATCAGAGACATTTTTGTGTTAAACATGTCCTACTAAATATTTCTGCAGTAGTTACAACATAATACACTGAAAGACATGAAAGCACATGCATGCATGCATGCATGTACACACATACATACACAGATACATACACGTACATCAATCACATGTATGCACAAACACACACACACACACACATGCATACACAGAGAGATAGCATGACATAGACAGAGAGAAAGAGAAGAGAGTCAGACAGAACTCTACACAATGACACTATGTATCTGTCTTTTTCTTTGACTTTGGTAAATCTTTAGGAATAGAACAAGGAAAATCATGCTATCTTATATAGTATTTAATTTCTATTATATACATTTTAAAAAAGGAAGCAAAGTATAAAATAGGTACATATGGCTCCAATATGCACAGTAAACACTAACCACTCTCCAGATTTTCTATCCATAATATCTGGTCAGATTCTATATGATAAGTAGGTTGATATATGATTGGCAAAGACTATTAGATAGAAGTGTGCAGAATTCTTTTAGTAATCAATGTTCTTTTATGGATGGATGAGCTTCTGTTACACATTCTTGCATCATTTATGCTTCCTTGACTGACAAAGGACCCTGTCAATAAGAAGGAAAGTTTATTAAGATATTAGAATGTGAATTCTAAAAAGGAGAAGTGCTTCAGAACTATAAATATCAAAACTCTCAAAACCTTAAGCTAATGTAGAAAGGAAGGTCTCATAGAAGGAGAAAGAAGCCACTTCTAATGTCCTCGTTCTGCTGTTGCTTTTTATGTACCCCATGTGATGACATGTGCCATCTAGAACATCTAGAACCAAGAATATCAGTAGTTAACTCTTTGGACTAAGAAATACAAGGGCAAGTATTCATGGAAATAAATCAGTTTATAAATATTGACTTCATACAAAATCTAGAAATAGATTAGTTTTCTAGAGTTAAGGACAGGGAGAGAGGCAAAGTAAGAATAGAGTGTAACAAAGAGGATCTTGTAGTGAAGGGGTATATGTATAATTTATAGTACATTAGTTACTATTGGTTACAATGCAGTGAAGAGGCTATAGGTTCTCTGTGTTATTTATTATATTTCCCTACAAGTATAAAAGATTTTATAAGTACAAACTTTAATAAAATGTAAGAGTTCTTGTAGAAACTCAAAATATGAATATATTTATTCATATTTTATGATCTACATGCATATGCATGGGTGATGCATAGATTCTCTTAGGGCTATACATTTTGGTTCCAGCTATATTTGTACATGTATCAATTTTACACTATATATAGTTTGATTTGGTATTCTATTGAATTTGAAAAGTTGTTTATGTATCATTTTTAAGACAGACATATGAATAGTCCATGAAACAAGGGTGTTGCCTGTGTGAGCCACCTCTGTTGCTGACAAACTGTAATTACTTTAATCACTCTGTATCCATTTGCTCGCCTCTTAACATAACAGCAATGAGCATCCCATAGTACCAAGGTAGTGACTAGACACATTTAGACCCAGAGCACTCTTAGGTTAGAACCTGACAGAGTGAGAACAGTGTGATGATGATAGTGGTGTATCCTATGTATTTCTTAGAACTTCCTGTCAGTCTTGGAGGCAGCATTAGAAACTCTACCTTAGAGAGTTAACTGGGGGAAAAAAAGCAACAAGAGAGAATTCGCACAATTCAACTTGAGTAAATTTCATAATTATAATTGATAACATTGATTTTAATATTAGTAAAATTTGATGTCAATTTTACCAACCTGAATGCATTAGTCAACATAGAGAATGTTGAAATTACCATTTTCCTGGGAGAATTTTTTTAGGGTAGCTTAATTTATTTTGCCTTGATTAATTGTATGAAAATGAGAATTCTATTCACAAGAAGAGACAAATAGCCAGAAGATATCTGTGATTGGAAAACATAGGGAAAATGAATAGAAAAATAACATACATTCTGTATATTCATTAACATGCTAACATATTACTCTTTCAGTGAACATTTCTTTAGGTGCTTCTCAGTCATTTGATATTCCTCAAGTGACAATTCTTTGTTTAGCTCTGTACCCCATTTTTAATAGGGTTATTTGTCTCTCTGGAGTCTACCTTCTTGAGTTCATTGTATATATTGAATATTAGCCCTCTGTCAGATGTAGGGTTGGTAGATATTTTCCCAATTTGTTGGTTGCCGCTTTGTCCTTTTGACAGTGTCCTTTGCTTTACAGAAACTTAGTAATTTTATGAGGTCCCATTTGTCAGTTCTTGATCTTAAAGCATAAGCTATTGGCGTTCTGTTCAGGAAATTTTCTCCTGTGCCCATTTCCTCAAGGGTCTTCCCCAGTTTATTTTCTATTAGTTTCAGTGTGTCTGGTTTTATGTGGAGGTCCTTGATCCACTTGGACTTGAGCTTAGTACAAGGAGATAAGAATGGATCACTTTGCATTCTTCTGCATGCTGACCTCCAACTGAACCAGCACCATTTGTTGAAAAGACTATCTTATTTACACTGGATGTTTTCAGCTCCTTTGTCGATGATCAAGTGGCCATAGGTGTGTGGGTTCGTTTCTGAGTCTTCAATGCTATTCCATTGATCTACCTGCCTGTCACTGTACCAATACCATTCAATTTTTAACACTATTGCTCTGTAGTACTGCTTGAGGTCTGGGATACTGTTTCTCCCAGAAGTTCTTTTACTGTTGAGAATAATTTTAGCTATCCTGGGTTTTTTGTTATTTCAGACGAATTTGAGAATTGCTCTTTCTATCTCTATGAAGAAATGAGTTGGGATTTTGATGGGGATTGCATTGAATCTGTATATTGCCTTTGGCAAGATGGCCATTTTTACTATATTAATACTGCCAATCCACAAGCATGGAATATCTTTCCATTTTCTGATGTCTTCTTCGATTTCTTTCTTCAAAGACTTGAAGTTCCTGTCATACAGATCTTTCACTTGTTTGGTTAGAGTCACACACAAAGATATTTTTATTGTTTGTGGCTATTGTGAAGGATGTCATTTCCCTAATTTCTTTCTCAACCTGTTTATCCTTTGAGTATAGGAAGGCTAGTGATTTGCTTGAGTTAATTTTATATCTAGCCACTTTGCTAAAGTTGTTTATCAGCTGTAGGAATTCTCTGGTGGCGTATTTTGGGTTGCTTAAGTGTACCATCATATCATCTGAAACTAGTGATAATTTGTGAGCAAGTGTTCAAAAACTTTCGAGTAGTTTGAGGCATTGAAACTGAATGCCATCCTACAATTAGAAAAAGGCTGATTTTAAGAAATATGTAGGTTCATATGGTTGAATGACTACTTCTTTTAAATCTGAGTGGAATCTTGGGGAGTATGAAGCAAGTCAAAAGAGTGATTGAATATACAAAATGATGCTGAGAAAGTTTTTATCATTAACTTCTAAAACAAATACGCACAGAAAGCAAATTGAATAATGTCTATTAAAACAGACATGTTCCCTCATGATGATAGGAAACACCCTTGTTTTATTGTTTGTTTTGTTTTTTGGTTCTTTTGGACTGTTCATTATTTTTTCTTTTTCTTTTTTTTTAATGGACATAAAAGTTTTCTTTATTTTTTAAGAAAATCCAATACTTGTAAGCAAAGAAATATTGAACATTTACTAAGTGAAATACTATATAATTATTTTTTAAATCTTATTATTTTTAAACAATATTTAAAATCTATTTGGAATATTAAACGTGATAGAAGCAGGAAAATATCTCATATGAAGTCAGTCTTCTTTGAAAGGAAATTGTGACAAGTTCCTGATTAGACAGAAAATATTCCAACTCCAATGGAGAATGCTCAGCAAAACTGAGGCTTTATAGAATGAATTGGGTAGTGTTCCTTTGTTTCTATTTTGTAGAATAGTTTAAAGAGTACTGGTATTAGGTCTTCTTTGAAGATCAGATAGAACTCTGCACTAAACCCATCTGGTCCTGGGCATTTTTTGGTTGGAAAACTTTTAGGGGTTATAGGACTGTTTAGATGGTTTATCTGATCCTGATTTAACTTTGATACCTTGTATCTGCTTAGAAAATTGTTCATTTCATACAAATTTTCCAGATTTGTTGAATATAAGCTTTTGTAGTGGGGTCTGATGATATTTTTTTATTTCCTCAGTTTCTGTAGTTATATCTCTTATATCTTTTCATTTCTGACTTTAAATTGGATACTAACTCTGTGCCATCCAGTTATTCTGGCTAAGGTTTCATCTATCTTGTTGATTTTCTTAAAGAATCAGCTCCTTATTTTTTTGATTCTTTGTATAGATTTTTTTGTTTTCACTTGGTTGATTTCAGCCCTGAGTTTGATTATTTCCTGCTGTCTACTCCTCTTGGGTGTATTTGCTTCTTTTTTTTCTAGAGCTGTCAGGTGTATTTTTAAGCCTCCAGTATATGCTTTCTCCAGTTTCCCTTTGGAGACACTTAGACTATGAGTTTTCCTCTTAGCACTGCTTTCATTGTATCCCATAAGTTTAGATATGCTGTACCTTCATTTTCATTAAATTGTAAAAACTCTTTAATTTCTTTCTTTATTTCTTCCTTGACCAAGTTATTATTGAGTAAGGCATAGTTCAGCTTTCATATGTATGTGGACTTTTTGTTATTTTTGTTGCTAATCAAGGCCAGCCTTAGTCTGTGGTGACATGATAGGATGCATGGGATTGTTTTAATCTTGTATGTGTTGAGGCCTGTTTTGTGACCAATTATATGGTCAATTTTGGAGAATGTACCATAGGGTGCTGAGAAGTTATATTCTTTTGTTTTAGGATGAAATTTCTTATAGATATCTGTTAAATCCATTTGGTTCAAAACTTCTGTTAGTTTCACTGTGTCTCTGTTTAGTTTGTGTTTCTATGATCTGTCTGTTGATGAGAGTGGAGGGTTGAAGTCTTCCATTATTACTGTGTGAGGTGCAATGTGTGCTTTCAGCTTTGGTAAAGTTTCTTTTATGAATGTGGGCGCCCTTCCAGTTGGAGCAAAAAGAATTGAGGGTTCTTCTTGATAGATTGTTCCTTCAATAAGTACGAAGTGTCATTCCTTATCTTTTTTGATAACTTTCTGTTGAAAATTGATTTTATCCAAAATTAGAATGGCTACTCCAGCTTGTTTCTTGGGAACATTTGCTTGGAAAATTGTTTTCTAGCCCTTTACTCTGAGGTAGTGTTTGTCTTTGACACTGAGGTGCATTTCCTATATGCAGCAAAATGCTGGGTCCTGTTTATGTATCCAGTCTATTAGTCTATGTCTTTTTATTGGGGAATTGAGTTCCTTGATGTTAAGAGATATTAAGGGATAGTATTTGTTGCTTCCTCTTATTTTTGATGTCATTTTTATGTTTGTGTGGTTATCTTCTTTTAGGCTTGTTGAAAGAAGATTACTTTCTTGCCTTTCTTGTATCCAAAGAATAATAGATAGAAAGGGCTGGATTTGCAGAAAGATATTGTGTAAATATGTTTTGTCATGAAATATATCAGTTTCTCCATCTATGTTAATGGAGAGTTTTGCTGGGTAGAGTACCCTGGGCTGGCATTTGCGTTCTCTTAGGGTCTGTATAACATCTAACCAGGATCTTCTGGCTTTCATAGTCTCTGGTGAGAAGTCTGGTGTAATTCTGATAGGTCTGCCTTCATTTGTTCTTTGACCTTTTCCCCTTACTGCTTTTAATATTCTTTCTTAGCTTTGTGTATTTTGTGTTTTGACTATTATGTGACAGGAGGAATTTCTTTTCTGCTCCAATCTATTTGGAGTTTTGTATGCTTCTTGTATATTCATGGGTATCTCTTTCTTTGGGTTAGGGAAGCTTTCTTCTATAATTTTGTTGACAATATTTATTGGTCCTTCAAGTTGAGAATCTTCACTCTCTTCTATACCTACTATCCATAGGTTTTGTTTTCTAATTGTGTTCTGGGTTTTCTGGATGTGCTAGGTCAGGAGCTTTTAGCTTTTAGCATTTAGTATTTTCTTTGACTCTTATGTCAATGTTTTCTATAGTATCTTCTGTTCAGGAACTTTCCCCCTGTGCCCATGTCATCAAGGGTCTTCCCCAGTTTCTTTTTTATTAGTTTCAGTGTGTCTGGTTTTATGTGGAGGTTCTTGATCCACTTGGAGTTGAGCTTAGTACAAGGAGATAAGAATGGATCAATTCACATTCTTCTGCATGCTGACTTCCAGTTGAACCAGCACCATTTGTTGAAAAGGCTATCTTTTTTCCACTGGATGTTTTCAGCTCCTTTGTCGAAGATCAAGTGGCCTCTGCACCTGAGACTCTTTCTTCTATCTCTTATATCTGGTGCTGATACTTGCATCTATGACTCCTCATTTCTTTTCTAGGTTTTCTATCTCCAGGTTTGTCTCCCTTTGTAATTTTTTATTGTTTCTACTTTCACTTTTTTGCTCCTGCATAGTTTTATTCAATTATTTCATCTGTTTTGTTGTGTTTTCCTGTAATTCTTTAAGGGATTTTTGTGTTTCTTCTTTAAGAGAATCTAGCAGTTTACCTGTGTTCTCCTGTATTTCTTTAAGGGAGTTATTTATGTCCTTCTTAAAGTGCACTGTCATCATCATGAGATGTGATTTTAAATAAGAGTCTTGCTTTTCTGGTGTGTTAAGAATATCCAGGTCTCACTGTGGTTGGAGAATTGGTTTCTGATGATGCCAAGTAACCTTGGTTTCTTTTGCTTATGTTCTTGTCCTTGCCTCTTGCCATCTGGTTATCTCTGGTGTTAACTGGTATTCCTGTCTCTGACTGTGGCTTGTTCCTCCTGTAAGCCTGTGTGTCAGTATTTCTGGGACAGCCGTTCTCTCTGGGAGGAATTTATGTATGGAGAGCTGTGGCACAGGGTCAGCTCTGGCATGCAGATGGAATCCAGAAGGATCCTGTCCCTGGCCGTTCCTTGGTTCCTGTGTTCTGATGGCTCTGGGAAGGTCTCTCTTGGGCCAGAATTTTGAGCAGAAGTGGAGGTCTTACCAGTACTCATAGGTGTGTAGGCACTCCTGGGAGACCAGCTCTCTTCTAGTGGTATTTGTGTATGGAGCACTGTGTCACATGATCAGTTCCAGTTGCAGATGGAAACTGGAAGGATCCTGTCTCAGGCTTCTCCTAGGTGCCTGGATCCTGAGGGTTCTGGGAAAGTCCCTCTGAGCAGAAGTGGTGGTCTTACCTGTGCTCACAGATGTGTCTGCACTCCTGGGAGACCAGCTCTCTCCAGGCAGTATTTGGATATGGAGCACTGTGGCACAGGATCAGCTTCAGATGCTGTGGCACAGGATCAGCTCTGGGCACAGATGGAAACAGGAAGGATCCTGTCCCAGGCTGCTCCTTGGTTCCTGTGTCCTGAAGGCCCTGGGTGGGTCCCTCTAAGCAGAAGTAGTAGTCTTGGGGAGCTTTTTTTACAAAGGCTTTGACAAAGAACTTTCTCAGACAGCTCAAGAATACTTACAAGGTATAAGGAAAGGGAATTTTCATCATGGTTAAGTCTAGATTTCTTAGTATTCAAAAAGAAAAAAGAGAAAGAATAAGAGAATAGGAGAAAGAAAAATTAAGAATACTGCAGATTAAACTCGGGACTACAAAATAAAAATTCCAGTCCACTGAAGACAGTTAGTTCATGCATCTAGGACAAAATGCAAGAAAGGGAGCTGAGTTATCCACTTAGCTTTTGTCATGATAGGTGACATGATGGGGACACTTTATTAGTGAATTAAAATACTTACACTAAAATGAAAATATGCATGTGTTTTCTAAGATGAAAAAAATTATAAGAAGCTAATAATCTACACCATATATGTTAATTCAACATGAAAGTAACTCACCCTCTATTGTGAAGCTGGTAAGAAGGACAGGAAAACATAAAGATAGCATTTGCATAAGGCCAGTAGAATCATTGCAAGTTTAACAATCACTGTAAATACTAGAATGGAAAAATCAAATTATTTGGTTTAAAGAGAATGAATGTAAATCAGTGAAAATAGATGAGTTATGATTATGAAGTCCACACAGAGGTTCTAATGAGAGGGCAGGGGACAAGATAAAATGCAAAATTATTAAAAAATAAAAAATCGCATGGCCAGCCAGTAAGAAAATAACTGCTTTTAGAAAACCTCATGGGAATAGATAATATTGATGATTACCTCAATGATAATTATGTAGCAAGTATAAGGTTTATTGAGAACTGTACAAGATTTACCGAAACAATCCATTTCATTTCCTAGAAAAAAATTTTTTAAAGTACAGTTAAATCAAAACTTTCTGAATACATAAAAAACCTTCCTGAATTTAACAAAAATTCATTTCTTCCCATATCAAAACTCAGGGAAAAATTTAAAAACATTGACTACATCCCTGATATTTGCGGAATGTATCTAGAGAAGAAACTTCTGTTTTAAAACAATACTTCTGCTGCAAGCAACAAAGCCCATTGGTGCTGCAGTCAGTGAGACTTGTGTGCACAGCTTTCCCCCAAAACTCGTGTTTTGCATAGATTTAATTGTGAGGTTGTTTTATTGTTCTCTTCCTCCACCAGTAAGCTGTAAACCACACTACAGCCACACCTGTGTCTTGTTTGTTTGCTGGGTCTACTCATAATACGAAATCTTCCAAATAATAAATCTCCAATAAATATTTGCGTAACAGATAGCTGAATAGAATTTCTGTAAGTATACTGTAATGATAAAGTCCTCAAGATAGATGGCAAACATTCAATAAAATATGTCCAATGTAAAATGTAGAAATTTACATAGTTGTGTACCACTTGAAAAAAATTTAAAATGTTTCTAAGAAAATGACATCATTGTAGGTTAAAGGGGACATTTCAGTAGTGCTGGGTAACATGACTGAAATCAGGAAGCTAAATGAAGTGGAATTGTCAAGCATTACTGCCAAATGAATTCTAGAAGACTTTATTTTTAAAATGTAAAAATAGATCAAAACTTTTAAATGCTAAGAGAAATGGGGATAAGGTTCTCTAGACCTGCTTTATGGGCATCACTGACCAGCACTGGCTTCTACACCCATGATTCAAGTTCATATTCAGGACCACCCTTCCGCATGCTATTGCTGTTTCAAAAGAACATCGGAGGAGAACTTTGTGGGGTTTCCTGTGTGCATCAACATGTGCCTCTTGGAGGAAAGAGGGTGGGTGCTTCTCTTCTCTTCTGAGTGCTCACACAACACTATAGTAATTCTATGTTTTCATTCCTCCATTCCTTAGGCTGGGTACTGATAGGCCTTTAAGTTCAATACTGTTTTAAAATTAACAATACTTTTCCTTTAAAATGACCAGAAGGTAAGTGGCCAATATGAGGTTGCTTTAATTTCTGAAGGTATACAGCAGAATGCTATGCAACTACCAAAATACATTCATATTTTATATGAAATTACATTTACAATACATATTCTGTGTGACTGGGTATTTGTTTTAAATAAAAGTTCCTGTTAGAACTATGAGCAGGTATATAATACAATAGCAATAAAGACAGCCTTTAGTCAATAGGACATCAAACTATTTCAACTGATCTTAATTGCTTTCATTTTAATATTTTTCAGATGATTAACTATAACTACCAATTCTTTTTGATGATCTATTTCAAATCAGTTCTTTACAAAATGTTTTAGCCATGTGAATATAAAGTTAAAAAAAATCCTCTACAAAAATGGTTAAGAACTTTATTTATTTTAATTATTTTGGATTATACTTGAACACAAAATGTAATTATGAGATCATGAGCCACCACAATGAAGCAAGGTAGTTATTGGTTTAAAATATAAAAGCACAAATATTTCTTCAGGACTAACTGAGCAGCCTGCGTGGCATCCAATGTCCAGTTAACAATATAAGGGAAATATCCTTAGGAGAGGTGTCGCTGACAGTACAAATCCGTTCTCATATTGATGTATGTATAATATATGTGGCATATATTGATGCTGAATTAAAATGAAGTTTAGTCAAAATATTTCAGTAGAAGTCTAGCTTTAGGGAGTATTTTATTTCTCGAATATAAATCCCAATTAAATATTGACACAGGTTGAATATTCACAATTTAATATTGCAACTTTCTGAACTACACTCAAGTGCTAGGATTCCATGTCCCTACCTGAGGTGGGACTCAGAAACAAAATGCAGACTTATCGGATTCCACGGTTGATACTCTAAGAATTAAAAATTGTATCATTTCCCCTAAGATAGCCAAGAACATCTCTGCACATTTTTATTAGCAAAGCGTTTCAATATGAAGAGGAACCCATGAGGATTAAATGGAAGGACACTTCAGGGGACACTCATGGTAACAAGCATTGTCTCTTAGTAGTGGCCAACTTTTGTTTGTTGCACAAACATGTCAGAAGCCCTGCTAAGTGCTCTGTGAGTATTGTCTCACTTAGTTGGCACATGCACCCGAGAAGATGGGATATTTTTCTCTTTATTTCACAAATTGGAATGTAAGAAAGGACTTGAATCACAGTTAGCAAGGGTTGGTGCCAGGAGGAGCCCCAGGTTGTCTGTCGACAGAACATGGGGCCTGCCGACAATTCTGCTACCGCACCTCCCATAACCAGTTATCTCCAATCTCCTGCCACCACCTTAGTTCAAGTCCTCGTCACCTCTTGCCAGGGTGCATTGCCAGCCAGAGACACCCTTCATAGGTGTACTGCCAAAATTTGAAATGCAAATCAGTTTCACAAACATTATTTTTAGAAAGAAGATAGCTTTTTTTTCTTAATTATTTTTGGGTCCAGAGAATGTTCTTTCAAATGTATGAGTTTCACATTTGTGAAATGTCATGTTTTTTATGTTTTTGTTTAACTGTAAGGGAAAGGGCAGAAGGAAGGAAATTATCATCTCTTGAGCCTCTAATACGTGCTAGGCAAGACTGCTTTCCTGTGTCTTCAGTTCTGTGTTAAGGGAGATAGAGACTGATACCTACGGACTGTCTCCTCTGGGCTTCTGACTGTGTGTGGTACTTTCCATATGGTAGGCTCATTTAGGACAAAACATGGAGTATTGACTAGCCATCCTTTGAAGTTTAGCCTATGAAGTCATTGAGTTGTTTTTTGTTGCCAATGTTCTAACACTGAAGGAGTAAAATGCTAGAAACCACCAGGTTTAGAATACTTTCCTTTGAAAGTGCAGGTTGCTCACGGTGCTGGATATTAAGTGTGGTGAACCTGGGCAGTGAATTAAGCAGTAAGGAAATTCATGTCACCTTGGAGATAAATACTTGATGCTTTTGCCCCTGAGATAATGCTGTCGTTTGTTTTGATCTGTACAGTGGGGTTTGATTTGCTCGTTTGTGGGCACACCCTTCTCTTCACATCCTCCGGAGCCCTTATGTGTGGGTCAGCACACTGTGGAAGCTGACAAGGATCTGAGGTTTGTTTTGAGACACTCTTAAGTAATCTCCGGGTTTCAGAATTTGAAGAACAATTCAGAGAATAACTCTATCTTCCAACCGCACCTCATATTACAACATTGACTTTGGTGACCATAAATAGCTGCTTGTCTGTTCTTACCATGACCTCTTCCTTTGAAATTGCCAGTTGGGGCAACCAAAATTAAAGATAGGTGCAGAGTAAATAATAACCACAAATGGCTGACATGGGCACTTCAGGGAATGCCAGTCATTAATTTGGATGCAGTGGATTTAGGATGCACTTTGGTATATTTCTGTGAAGTAGCTATTTACCTCAGGATCCCTTTGCAAGCTTTGGATTTAGCCTCTTTGCTCCTTGCTGGATAAGAGACATGTAATGGAGAAATAGTGAGTTAAGATCAAAATTTTTCACTTGGTGACTGTTATCTCTAGCCATCTTTAAGAATGTTATGTTGGGGTATGTTCTAGCAGAATGTTTCTGCCTATGGGAAGGTCTTCCTTTTCTTGAATTGCAGGATGACATTGAATATCTTATTGCTCCACACTTTAATAGGCTTTTGAAAGTACTCTCTCTCTCTGTCTCTCTCTTCTCTGTCTCTCTCTCACACGCACATACACACACACATATGCACGCACGCACGCACAAGGGAGTGTGTGCATGCAATTTAAGAAGATATTTTTTCTTTTGATTCTGTGACATGTTTTTTTCCCACTGCAAAGGATGCTCATGGCCCCATGTAAAGCTTTTGCCAGGCAATACAGACTGGGGGCCAGGAGGCAAGGAGCTAGTTGGAAGTTAGAGGCCATGGGTAAGGGATGTCAACCTAATTATTGATCAATTTACTGTGTCTATTTAGTAAGTCAGTCAGTCTCCAGATACTTTTGTAGTCTTTAAAGATGACAAATGTTCACAGTTTGAATATCCCTAAATATATAACAGATGAACAAGCATGCTTTGGTGTGTAAATGCTGCATAGATTCAGAACCATCAAAAAGCCCCTCAAAAATGGTTTTCCATCTGCTGCTTCTAACTCCATATCGCACATCCTGGCAGCGCGCTTCACAGTGGTGTGAAAGATAGGTTCAAAGCCAACCTGGCAAAATCTATTTATCTTTTTTTTTTCTTTCCCAAATGTGTTTCTTTGTGCAGCTAAACTAGCAAACATATATAGGAACAAGGTGCCAGGGTAAGAGGAGGCACTTGTCAGGCCCAAATCATTCAGGAGAAAACCTGCTTCATGCTCTGCCTAGAAATACTGTTATCAAACGACATCGTTTTACAGAGTATGAGCTAGAGAAGCAGTGGGCTTGAGTTCTCAGCAAGGCTCAGGGAGCACAAAGATGCCAGTGTCCATGGGGACAGTGTCGCATGCTCAGAATCTTTACTGTGCTCCCTGCAGAAAGTGTGCAACATTTTTTTCCTAGAACAGAGTTACTGAACTTTTATTGAAGTCATTATATGCAACTCAGAAAATGGATTTGTTAGAGAAATGCTGTGTGTGTGTGTGTGTGTGTGTGTGTGTGTGTGTAAACTTGCACACGTTGTGGGGGGGGCAGAGGTCAACTTCAGGTTTCTTCCTCAGTCACCCTTTAACTTCTTTTTTGACAGGTCTCTCACTGAACCTAAAGTTTGATGATTCCACTGTGGCTTATAAGCACCTGAGTTTTTTCTGTCTGCACCTCCCTCCCTAATGCTAGAATTCCAGGTGCATACCACCACACCCAGCTTTTTATGTGGGTGTGGGAGATTTAACTCTAGATTGTAAACTGGTACAGAAAGCACTTTACTGACTGAATTATCTCCTCTGTCCAGGAAATGCTTTTTTTTTTTTTCAAAGTGGATCTGGAGCACAGTGTGTCTCAAGCACCGAGTGGCTCAGAACTGTACTTCTTAAGAGGGGTAAGAATCCATAGTGGTGCTGCTTCTCACTGTCCTACTAAGTCATTTTATTTAACAATGTGTAGGCCAGTTTCTCAAGATACTGAACATTCTTATTTCTTGAAGTAACGTCTCCAGAAAGGTAATATTTACAGCTATATTTCAGCCAGTAGCCAGAGTCTAATTAACAAATCCCATAGAGGACTGGGGCATCATTCTTCAAAGGCAGGGACAGCAGGGCTCTAGAGCTGTAAGTCTCCTCTGCTTCCATTCTACCCAAGGGCAGGAGAGTCAACAGATGTGTCATGATGAGGGACAGAAGAGTTGACTCTCTCTCCACTTTAACCACTGCAGCACACACTCAAGAGTTACTTGCAAATGTGCAAACAAAATCAATTTGGGGGAATAGTGAGCTGATGCAGGCAATGAGGGATGGCCGTATCATAGCAACCATTTTCCTCCAGTCACCTATACTCTGAGCTACAATTAGTTCCTCTCAGGTACTGTGGCTGCAAAGGGTTAGTAGTTAAAGCGCTTAGGGGAAATAGTGGGTAGAAAAGTTGGGAAGTAGGTTTGTTGTTTTTTATTAAATATTTGTCATTCTTTTCAACTTTATAGAGAAAAACATTCAAGACTGAATAAATGTAACTTGAGTATATATGTCCTTCCTTATACAGAGAGTACATAACCTATCAGTTTAAAAGCGGACTCATCTCTCCCACCACATTCTTCATTTTATATATTTGCTGAAATCACACTACAGAGATAATAGTCTAAATGTGCTTTTAAAATGCATCCTACAGCCATAGATTGGGGGACACATCAAAGAAGATTCAGATTGTGTCAAGTCTTTTCTGGAAAGCCATGTTTTGAGACTTCCTGGATATAGCTCCCCTGACATTTCTTGGAGACCAGTCTCACAGAAGACATTACTCCTCTAGCTCTTACAACCTTCCCATGCCCTCTTCCACAATAATGGACATGCTGATATGAAAGATGGAAATCTTCCTAAATAAGAAACTACAAGCATCTAAGGAATGTGGAGAGCTAGAGAAATTGTCTTTAGAAATAATGCCCCAATTGGTTATCCAATATCAAGGATTCAGCCCTGAAATCATGCAAACACAAGTAATATTTTATGGACTGATAATTGTATTTATGGATTTACAAACACACACGCACACACACACACACACACACACACACACACGCACGCATATACACACACATGTACCTGCACACCACATACACTATGACAAAAATTAAGAATAAGAGGTCAGTTTTTAATGTAAATCTTTGATTTTATTACAAATCTTTATAATTCCACCTTCAATTAATTTAGAAAGAGTTTTTGTATCTACCATTTTATATGTAAAATTTTCCATGAAATAATCAATTTAAACATTTGTCTATGTATTTCTTGAATTTTACCAGAAATATTTTCCACGTAAATCTTCAATTTTATCTGAAAATGTTTATAATTCCTCCCTCAATCAACTTAGAATTATCTTTATGTTTATCATTTTATCTATATAATTTCCATGATAATCTTTAATTTTGACATGTTTTTCTATTTATTTCTTCAATTTTATCAGAAATATTTCCCATGTAAATCTTCAAGTTTATCAGAAAATGTTTATAATTCTATTTTCAATCAACTTAGAAATACTTTTATACCTACCATTATTATATCTATATAAAATCTTCCATGATAATCTTCAATTCTAACATGTTTTCTACATTTTTATACAATTCTATTAGAAATATTTTCCATGTAAATGTTCAATTCTATCATAAAATATTTCTATCCCATATTCTAATTAATTTAGCAATATTTTTATGTCTACCACTTTACTCTTTAATTTTCCATTAAAATGGTCAATTTTAATGTGTTTATATGAAATATATTTCATGTAATTCTTTAATTTTATCATAAAGTGTCTTTACTTCCATTTTCAATAAATAAAATAATGTAGATAGCAAAAAAAAGAATAAGAGATCAGAGGCCAAGAGTTGGAAAGACAGCAAGAGAATTGCATGGGAAGGATTGGAGGGGAGAAAATAAAGAGGAAAATCATGTAATTACATTTCAATTTCAAAAAACATACAAAGAAAAATAAAAACACTACAAAAGCTCTGTCAAATGTGGCAAAGTACCCACAAAACAGGGACAAATACTTCTCAGTTCCCTCCAAGGTTTGGTCAGGAGATTGTGCACTTGGTGTTGCTAGGTCACTAGAAAATTTGGAAAGTTTACATGGAATTTCAATCCATATTTATTTGATGAATTTCTTGTGATTTTGTGTAGTTGCCTTCATGTTTTAGATATCTTGATAATGGAATTAACTCTATGTATAGATCAAATTTTGCCCAGTTCAAAGGCTATTAGATGTTGAGTCTGCTTTGAAAAACACCCCATATCTTTTTTGTTTGTTTGTTTTTTGTTTTTTCGAGACAGGGTTTCTCTGTGTAGCCCTGGCTGTCCTGGAACTCACTCTGTAGACCAGGCTGGCCTTGGACTCAGAAATCCGCCTGCCTCTGCCTCCCAGAGTGCTGGGATTACAGGCGTGCGCCACCACCGCCCGGCTAACACCCCATATCTTAATTGAGGGAATGGCCAACCAATGACTGGCCCAACTTGAGACCCATGCCGTGAGAGATAGAGCCCACCAGTGACACTCCTAATGGTATTCTGATATGATTGCAGACAGGAGCCTAGCATGACTATCATCTGAAAGGTTTCACTCAGCAGCTGATGGAAACAGATGTAGAAACACACAGCCAAACATTAAATGAAGCTTGGAGACTCTTCTAGAAGAAGGGGAGGAAGGATTGAAGATGCCAGAGAGATCTAGGACACCACAAGAAAACACACAGAATCAACTAGTCTGAATGGGGCTTAAGAGAGCTTGCATCAGATGGACCTATGTAACATGTAACAGATGTGCAGCTTGGTCTCTGACTCTGTTGCCTGCCTTTGGATTCCTTTCTCCTAACTGGGCTGCCTTGTCTAGCCTCAGTAGAAAAATATACCCCTAGTCCCACTCTAACTTGATATTCTAAGGTATGTTGATATCTAGAGGAGGCCTTCCCTTCTCTGAAGAGAATGGGAGGAGAGTTGGGGAAAGGAAAGTGGATAGAGAGGGACTGAGAGGAGAGGAGGAAGTGGACACTACATTTCAGATATAAAATAAATAAATGCATTAATTAAAAAAAAATCCATGATTTTCTGAAGATTGTAAGAAAACCAACTAGAAAATGCAATATGTAGTTTATTTGAGGCAAGTTATTGCTATTAACTATGGAACATTTTGATGTTTAGTCTCTTGGTATGCTAAATATCCCAGAGTCCACACATAGACTATGTGACCTTGACCCCCAAGTTACCCCTGATTGGCAAATAAGATGCCTATATCCTGTAGCTGGGCAGAGTTGAGATAGGCAGAGCTTGATGGTCCCGGACTTTGAGTTGGAGGACGAGGAAGAGGAGAAGGAAGGAGAGAGAAGAAAGACAACATGGCTTAAGGAGTCAAGAAAGTTTGGCCATGACTGCAGGCTGATTGGGGTTAAGAGCAGTCCAGATGAAAGATAGTAAGTAATAATTCAGAGTTATGGATAGGAAACATATTTTAATAGCATAGATGTTAGATATCTACCAAGCCTTAGTGCTAATAAAGACTTAATAAATAAAGACTTAACATAAATGTCATGTATATCTTCCATCCAGGAACTGAATGATTAATATCAGATTAGAAACCCCTAACTGAGGTTAAATATTTCAACAACAAAAATTTATGGTAATAATTCTAAATTTCACATATATAATATAAACTCTAGAATAATAATGTTTGAAACAAAAAGGTAGCAAAGTCACAACGATGAGTTTAGGGTGTTATCTTAACACTCAGGAAGAAAAAAATGTACTTCTGGTTAGCTGTACTCTATATGAAAACAATAAAAGTTAACATTTCTTCTATTTTGGTAAGAACGCTGATTTAGGGAAGTGAAGATGTGTTTGAATTCCATGTCTGATTACTCAGTCTCAGCCTTGTCTTCAACTGAGACCATGATGAAGCTAACTTTCAAATGAGCATAAGAAGTTTAGATAGGTAACCACAGTCATTGCCTGACAGTAGGTGCTTAATGGGTGGGAGATGTGAAGTTATTGTACCCTGTGCCTTTAAAACAATTGTTCTCTTGCATTGTAACATGTAGACTCAGTTATGTAAGAGTGACTAAGTGGTGTAATCTATGTGACATCTCAATGACAGTGCACACAGGACCCCCAGAGCTACCGGATTTGACTACATGAAGCAAGACCTGCAATTTTTCCAGTGGTAAGCAGAATACTTGCATACAAAGCCTAATGTGGTGAATCAAAAGTCCTGATGAAACCACACAGTACCTAATGCTCATAGTTTTATAGTCTGCAGAGTAATGGTGCAATGTCTTTGTGGATGAGGCTGAATTGATTGTTCAGACTGTTGCTCTGGATGTCTCTGACTATTATGCAGAGTTTGATAGATTTGCCAAGAGAGTTTAGGAGACCTACATTTCACATGGAGTTTGACCCATGTGTAAAGAACTTATTTAGAAAAACAGTGAAATATTCCACCTCAAGAAATAACCCTTCTAAAAGTTCCTACTATGAAACCAGCTCATCTATTTTGATACATATTTTACAACTATTACAAGATGTACCAAAAAAGGTTCTTTTCCATTCTGTCTAGACACCTTTTTCTAGACAACATCCTGACATATAAGAATAAGCACGAAAATGAACATATTACATCAATCATGCCACAGAGAGGAATGATAAGTTTACAGTTTCCTATGTGGGAGGATATTGATGGTAATTATCTACACTCCTTCCACCTCACTTAGCTTACAGACCACTCTACTGTGGTTGGGAGGTACTGGTCATACTTCACCACATACTTGAAGAATGTTTTAATTGGTTGTAAGTCTTCTGTGGCTTGCAGGGAGGGGATGATAAAGGGAATTAATGTTTTCCCTGGTGAGTAAGCTGAGCTAGTACTCATGGCAAATGTATTTGCACCATGACTTTGTGGTGATCCCATGTTTGAAATAATGCAATAATGTTCAAGAATATGAACAGCTCATAAGAACATGTAAGTAACTTTATTCATCAAGGCAGATTAGATTTTTGTTTGATGCAGAATAAAATTTTAAATTAGCCATCTGCAAGAAGATTTGGAAATTCCCTCCACCGAGAAGTTGTTCTTTGGCTGGAAGACATGAGATGTTAGTGGCCTAGAACCATACATTCTGTTATGCTAAGAGAACAGTCCTTGGGTATAACCTGTGGTCTTACTAAATTCTAGAGACCCCAGGCAAGACGTTCACACAAGAGCTTAGCATCTGTTCTTGAAATAAGTGCTTAAGGGTCTGGCATTCAAACATTAAACATTTGAATACATTCTGTACACTGTATCGAACATATTAAATATCAGTAATACATTGAGTATTGTTCCCAAAGTTTAGTGATTAATACATAATCACACATTTAATTTATTTTCAAATTAAATTACAATTAGAAAAAAGAAAAACTTTTTTTCTATATATTCCTTCAATTTTATCAGAAATATTTTCCATGTAAATCTTCAAGTTTATCAGAAAATGTTTATAATTCCACTTTCAATCAACTTAGAAATACTTTTGTGCCTGCCATTATTATATCTATATAAAATTTTCCATGATAATCTTCAATTCTAAGATGTTTTTCTACATTTTTCTACAATTTTATCAGAAATATTTTCCATGTAAATCTTCAATTCTATCATAAAATGTTTCTATCCCATATTTTAATTAATTTATCAATGTTCTACATGTCTACCACTTTACTCTTTGATTTTCCATGAAAATTGTCAATTTTAACATTTTTATCTGAAATATTTCCCATGTAAATCTTTAATTTTATCATAAAGTATTTTTTACTTCCCTTTACTTTCCTTTGAAATAAATAAAAAAATTAAAAAAAAAAACAAAAAAAGAAAAAAGAGGTGACACTAGTATTTACAATTTTTTTTTGTCAGTGAGGAAAATCTTGTCCCTGAAGAAAAAAATGATATCTAGAAAATTTGACATCTGCATTTCATTTATTGTTAGGAAAAAGATTCCTCTTCACATGGAGCCATTTACTAGTGAATTGATAATATATATTGTAAATATTTGAGAACATTTGCTTTTTAAACTTAATGCAATTCTGAAAGACTTTTTACCCCCATTTATTTAACATGCATACAACATATATGAGATATTTACCTTTGAAAGGTATAAGGGATTGCACATAAATCTGAATTTATATCATAATCATGTTGAATTAGAACTTAGCACAATGCTATTCATATACTAAGCTTCCAAGGATGCTACTTACATTTCCATTTCATAAAGTAGCAAACATACATGCCCATATGTACTATGTGAACATGTCTATGTGCATGTGAGCAACATAATAATAAAAGAGAAAAAGCCTAACAACTTCAGAGTAGTGGGATAAAAAGGGAGTGGGACAGGTTGGAGGAAGAGAGAGATAGGCAATGGTATGTAATTCTATTTTATTTGAAAACATTTAAAATTAAAAAATTGGTGAAGGGATTTAGCCAGGCCAGGGCCAGTGTATAATTTAGGACATCCACTGACATTATATGTTCAAGGTTTCCATGCACAGAGTTATCTGTATGCTCTCCACTCTCTTTTGGGTTGAATTATAATAATAAATTGCTTGCTGCTGGTCCTGTAGCATTTCCGATTTTGGCTACATTGAAATTATTCTCAGAAAACAAAACAAAACAAAGCATATTTTTAGAGTTGTAGTGTCTCTTTCTATTTTGGTGAATGTTAAAGCTCTCCCAGTGCTTGGCTTCACCTAGTGAATTTTGTTAGCCATTGATCTATGAGCAGCCCAGGTCAGCTTCTCATAGTTGATTTCCCCTACCCTACAACACAGACCCATAAACTTGACTGAAACTCAATGATGGGGATTCTTGGTTAGTTGAATTTTCCACCAGCTGTCTCTAATCTGATTCCACATCAGGTAAAAGAGTTTTTATCTGTGTTCCCTGTTCTCTGTCATAATGCTAATGATTAATCATAAAATGTCTTTTTGAACATATCAGTTCAGTGTCCCACTGTTTCTATACCCAGAAACTGATACCAGAGCAGACTCCCCATATACCCTACATGAAATATTCGTGCTTTAGAAAATGGTGTTTTAGGAGGAAATTATATTTTTACTAGGCTGCATATGGGCATCTTTAAATCTAACTAAAATTTTCACCTTTTTCTTTTTAGTTTAAGCCTGTAAAATCTCTACGTCATTATTGTGAGTCACGAACATCTGTTTAATGCAAAGAACAACAGCAACAACATGTATAAGGAATTAGCAGTGTCCATGAATTCTAGTAACATAGCCTCAGATTTAATGTTTCAATTAAAACTTAATAAGCATGCATGAGATGTATTTACAGTGTATGTTGAGTAGTGGTTAAAAAAAACTTGTTTTGCCCACTTTTGCAAACTGGTAGATAGAACATATTTGTTTACTTGTAACGTGATAATTCCTGGAGGTGTGAACACCGGGGTATGGGGGAGGTGAAGAGACAAACATTGTAACAGGTATTCTGCAGAAGTGTCAAGAGATGCATAATGTTTCAACACAAACAAAAGATGGTGAATTGAAAATGATCTGTCCAGGGGTTGAAGGAAAGCTCTAAAAGTGGCAAATAATCATACTGTGTTACTTGACTCATGAATTCAAGACAGAACACTGAATTGGAATGCTCACAAAGACATTTTATGATTAATCATTAGTGTTATGACAGAGAACAGAGAATGCATATTGTCCCATCACATGAAACAAAATGACCAGCGAAGTCCTGTTGATTCCACCTAAAAGCACACAGTACTCACAATGGGCAAAGTGACCATGCGTAGAAACAATACTTGTTTCTCCTATTGCAGTTGTTTAAACATTAAATGATATTTTCGTAGACAATATTTTAAAAATAACAAAGTTAATAGTATTTCTTCTGCTTTCAAATGCTCTATGATGACTCAAAACTTCAAATGAATTATAAACTGCCTCTTTCATTTTGAAATGCTACAGCCAATTTCATCTAATACTTAGTAAAATACTAGACTCAGAAAACCACAGGACTCATTTCAGCCCAGTATATATATATTTAGTATCATAAAATTAATTTCAAGAAGCCTACTAGTTTGAGGAAACTTTTTACTTTTGCTTAAACTTTATTTCATTTTCTCTTTTTGTGATGTACGTCAGGCATTTAATTTTGCAAAGAGAGCATATGCTTAGGAAAAAGGACAAAATCTTACTATTAAATAAGTGTATTTGAAAGAAAATGTGATGTTGCAATATGCCAGGGACGTATCTGATTTAGAAAGAAAATGCCATTATTTTCTTCAACTAATTTAATCTTAAGCCAAAAATGTTTCAAAAGACTTTTACTTCAATTGATTTTTTTCCTAAAAAAAGAAATCCATAAAATTCAATTAATAAAGCAAATGAATATAAATGTTATTATAGATACATATATATTAAACAAGATTTTGTTATATTAACAAGATATAATGAATCAACATGATTTTGCAAAATTAAAGAGTATGTTCTGGAATAATAATGAGTTTTAATACTATTAGAATAAATATTTGGTTATTTTAGAGCGATAATCTTAATCCCAAAGTTACATAATATATATACACACACACACACACTCATATTCTCGGCCAAAATATTTCAGTGTAAAATTAAAACTGCTACATGTACACAGAGCAGCCAGGCATGACAATGGCTCTTTCCAGCAGGTTGGTCTGCTAAGCTAGCTCAAGTACTTCCGATAAAGGGTTTTGTAATTTTGTTTAGTTGTGTTTTATTTTTCTCATTTTGATATGACTTTTGTTCTCTGGAAATCTTTAAGAACTTTGTTATCCAATATTACAAAACAGTCTGTTGAATTTTCAGAATTTCAACATCAAACAAAAAGGAACAAATAAAACAGACAAACATATTTAATTAAATATTTTTAGAATAATGTAGTATTTTATTATAATGCATCATTATAGTATAATTACTGTGAAGATAGAAGAAATAATTTAAATTTTGTCCTAAAAGCAACAAGAATTTTGTAATATTAAGGAGTATTTGCTGCTGTAATAAAGGTTTTTAACACTATTAGCATACATCTTTCATTAATTTAGAATAATAATTTTAAGCCCCAAATTATTTTAAACTCTAAAAATAAACAGAAATAGGTTAAAACTTATATGACTTTTTAAAAACCAGAATCCATTATTGAGATATTTCTCACTATTTTCTATTTGATTTTATGAAGAACATTTTTGCTTTTCCAACTTTTTAAAGAATTTGCACACATATGTACACACAAACATTAGTACATGTCTACACTGAAAACACCATGTAACATGTGTATGTATTTTTGTACATATTATACAACATGTGTTATTGTGGGTAGAATAAGAGAAATAGAAAGAAAGAAATATCACAGCATAGATACAGACTTGTGGGTAACACTGTTGCTTTGTCTTGTGTCTATAGCTATGATGTATTTGAGTGGAAAAAGTATAACAATATATTTTAAAACAATTCTTGAGATTAATGTGGTAAATAATATGAAATGTCATAGTAAATTAAAAACATAGCATTGCCTTAACTTTATCTGCTATTAAATGGAACATACACAGTCTAAAACAGACTGAGGGGTGTATCTACCATGTGGTAACAGTGGCAAATGTTTGAAAATATCATTTATTTTAATGATTATTAGAGTAAGGCAACTTGACAACAGCAGATAAACTCTCCTTCCATTAAGTGTCATAGAAAAATTTGTGTGGTTATTCTAAGAATTACCAATATCTCAAGCAGAGTCTTCTAAAATTCCCTGCAGTGCCTGACATGTAAAGATGCAATATGGAGATTTGAACCATTGGCATCTGGGATGCCTACCAAGCATCTGTCAGAACACCAACAGCTTGATGTCACCAACCACTTACCCAGAAAAATTTTTGTCAGAAGATCTAGCATTTATCTCTGAGTCACAGTTATATCAATATTCTTGGTGGATGTACTTTTTAATTCCAGCAATAATGACTATAGATTATTAAGCGTTAAATAGTTTCAGCATAATGGTAAATGAATTTAAACTTTTGAAAATGAAATTTATTTCTCTATTTCTATCTTTATTTCTCTCTGTCTCTCTATCTCTCATCTGTGTGTGTGTGTGTGTGTGTGTGTGTGCATCTCTGTGTCATGCTGATATAACAGGTGTGTGCCGACATGTCAAGCTGTGTATCAGGATGTTGGGGACTTGAACTCAAGTGCTCCTGCTTTCATATCAAATATTATCACCCACTGAGTCATTTCCACTATCCCAAATTTTGACTTTTGAATGAAGTTTTTAATAATATGACCTTATTTAATCCAAGACTATTGCTTTCTTTGACTTATCTCTCTGATAGCTGGGAGACAGTGGACTTCGAGAAACTTTTTTCCCTCTCCATATACCATTCTAGGAAGCAGCCATAACACTGAAATTCTCCTCCTTGGAATGTTGTGCATGACACCCAGCACAAGGAATCTAAGATGAGTCCACCTGATGTTTCTCTTTGATATTTGAAATCCCTGGAAGCATGAGAAATGAATGCCAAAGAGTTTTTCTTTTTCTCCCATTTCTCTGTTTCAAAAACAATGAATAAATAATAAACAATATTCAGAAAAAGCTTAAAATATTTAAAGACTATTCTGCATTAGACATAGATCCAAAAGAGAGGCAAATGATTTCTGTAGTATATTATTCCTGGAGAAGGCAGCCCAAAGGCAGTGTGTCTGTCTGTCTTGGCTGGATTGTTCTTCAAGGTAGTATTACAAAATAACTAAATGTGCTAATCCATCTGACCCCTGGGAAGACACTCTCTGGCGTGAGAGATCTGCACTTATATCTCTCCCATAGTACTTTCCCAGGGGTACATTGGAGAATCCTTCCATTTTAAGGCTATGTGTTCTGAGTTCAGTGTGTACAGGCGGTCTTAATAGCCGGGTAGTTTTCCTCTCCTCTTGGAAAGTGCACTAACATTTCCCAGGTGACTTCATTAATAAGTGAGGCCCACTGTTTCCTTGACACTGGTTACGATTTTGCTCTTCTAACTAGTGCATGAGTTGGAGGCAACCAGGCCCTTGGTAATGCAGTTTATATTGTCCTGGGTGAGACACGGAGCACAGAGCTCCCACCATGGACTCCAGATTGAAGGCGACTCTTTGTGAAATCAGGAGGGTGGGCAGCTGAAGAGCGTGTGAATATTGTGCATTTGTAAATATTTGAGCACATCTGCTTGGCTCCCTCCTAAAAAACCACCGGGGAAACCCGCCTTACGTTGTGCCATGCAACGCTGTTACCCTGCTCTAATTGTGAAGTCTGTTGAGTGTTTTTCTCATGCACACAAAAATTAAACATCCCTCTCCTCATTCATGATTAATTCAGCTCCAGTGCCGCACTGTGTCACACTGCATTTTTTAAAGTAATTGTTAAATTCTACCTCATAATCAGAGCAGTTTTAATTAACTTTTTGTCAGTTAATCTTTTCTCCTCATACATTTTCCATATCTGCTGTGTATATGGTGAGTCTCTGCCCAGGGGTTTGCAGCCCCTTGATATGAATGCTTAAGCCCTGCGAATGCCATTGGGTGTGCCGCTGCAGGTGGGGAGAGGGTCTCCCAGGCCCCATTCAGATCAGCCTGCCTGGCCCTGTCTGTTCATGCCCTTCACATTAACCAGCTCCTCTGCAGTGAGATAATTTAGGAGCTTTCAAGTTCAACTTTTCCTTCCTTTTTCCTCGATGTGCTATTTTCATCTGGAAGAGACTGGGTAGGCAATAGAAACAGAAAAATGGTAGGTAGTCTATAGCACACAAAAGTCACAATGGAACTTATGGTTGGACCATACTGAAAGTAAGGCATTGGGCGTGTTAAATGGTCTTGGAGAATCCTCTGCCTGCAGAGTGAGCTCCTTCCTACTTCCTCAGGGAATCTTGGGAACGTTATCAAAGTCACATATTTGAACTGTATTTGTACAGCTTCTTCCTTGACTCTGCATTTTACTGGTGTACATCTCTCTTCATTCACATATTTTATTACCAAAATAACTTTCCTCCAGTGGACAACCAATTCCATATTAAGTGATACATAGCCACAGGTTTTATTTTCCTTGAAAAATGTTTACACTTTAAAGACTTAATAATAATGTATATGTTTCTCTGAAAGCTAAAAATGGCAAATATTTTTAATAGTACTATTGTTTTTACTTCCTTGAGCAATAGCAGCCGTTTGGGGGACATGTTTAGGGCGTATTTTCAGGATATTGCCTCAGTTTTTTGGTGTCACAAAGCATAGCATTGAGGAAATCGGAACTGATAATTCCTCCTTTAGAATTTTCAGGTAAGATGTTGAGAGGTTAAACAAACACATCACATACTGAGTTTGCTATTTAGCCTATTTAATCAGAGTGTGGCCATGCTTTAGAAGAGAGAACACATTCACTGTATGGATAAGTCTGAAGTGCTGCCATCTTGAAGTTGCTAGTTGACCTGTTTCTCTTCATTTGATCTTTAATAATCTATGCCAATTGTGAACTTTATGCTAAATTGATCACTACTTGAGAGACACATTAGACATCACTATCTCAACAAACTGTATTTTGGATGAGCTGTTTTGATGAACTCAAAAGGGTTAAAAATATATGTGAATCAGAATCTGTCAAATCTTGAGTGCCACATTTACAAGCAAATGGACAAAGAAGCAGTTTAAAGCCCAGACTGATGGCAAGGTTGGAAGGACCATTTTCCTCACCTGAAAATGGGGAATGATTGGTATCATTTTCTGATGATTAAAGTATTTTAATGTATTCAGCCCAGCATAAGTTCTAATGTGCTGAATGGTTTGTTGTGGCTTGTCCTGTTCTATATGCCTGATAAGAATACATTTTTCTCAGTGTGTAACACAGCACAATAAACCCAAGTACTTACTATGACCTTCATCAGGGTCTAGTCTCTCCTCTTCATGAGGAAGCACATATCTGTGAGTTCATAGATGACTTCTGTTTTAATTAGTTTCTCCCCTGACACTAGCACACTGTCCATGTGATGGGATGATTTAAAGGAACATTGCTAAATTGAAATTGAATTGTGTTCTTTTATCCATCAAACACTATTTACTATGTTGTCACCTGTACACAAAGCAAAGCACTGTTCTTGCTCTTCAAGCCTTTGAAAACTTTCCAAACTGAGTAAGGAGCCACCTATGAGAATAGATAATGCTAGAACTGTACAGACAATGCCCATTTGGTATTCTAAGGTTTATAAACAGGCAACCAAGAAGGCAGAAGTACTTGACTTTTGAATATGGAGCCGTTTTACCAAAACTGATGAAAATGAAAGCTGAACACACCTAGGAAAGGGCTCTGGCACACAGAGGGGTCAGGTTAGAGGTCGGTGGCAAATGTCGAACCACTGTCTTATCAGCCAATTCCATCTATTGCCATGCTGAAATTCCAGGGCAGGTGAATCAGGTGGCTGTTGCACAAGATGATGAGATGGAAGAAGGAGGACCAGGCCCAGGTGCTCTTGGAGAATTCCGCACGAGCAGAGGATGGAAGTGATGAGTAGAAAGACAGGGTAGATTTAAAGAATTAGGACTGAGGTGATAGCACAACAAGAAAATGTCATTTGCTATCCATCAAAGTCATTTGTTGTGTGCATGTGTGTTATTTAGTCCTAATTCTGCTTCTTATATGGTTGAGAAATTCAGATCTATGTTCATTCTTTTCCAGCACTCTCTTGCTTGCTCTTTGTACTCAAGTACAAAGTGGGGTGGCTGTATTCCAACTCTCACTTGGATGCTGAGCGGGATGGGAGCAGAGATGTCACAGCAATGTGTCCAAATTTGCTTTATCTTTGAAATGTCGCGAATATGATGCTTAAAATGATTCATCAACGCAGTACATTTTTCTAACATAGAATCATTTTATGATACTACTGTCTTAGCTTGAAAGTCCTAATGTAAAATGTGTAAATATATAAACTTTATTAATATGCAATTTCTTGCATCATTTTACTCTATCATTATGTCCTAAATTGTCATTTACAATATATATTAAAGGATAATATATAAAAATTATTAGCTATCTATCAGTATTTGAGAATATTTGAATTTCCAGAAATTTCTTGTCTTGAGAAACACTAATAAAGAGAGAACAGATATGTCCTGTCCTAGTTTTCATAATATCGAGTTCCAATTTAATGTCACTATGTCATAAAATGCCCAATAATTTTGGAATGCATTTGTAACCAAAAACAAATGGCCATTTAATCAGGCTGCTAAATTTACAAGGTATTTTGTTATGATTTCACATAATGTAAAATTAAATACACAAATAAAATAGAATATAGTGCTATTTATTTTTACTGTTAGCACTTATAATGAGCCCCTTAAAAGATATTTTTCAATGTTGGACATTTATGACCTGACATACTTTTAATTTTAATAGGTATAAGAATAATTTTGATTATAATTGAAAAGTGGGGAAAAGGAAGGTACTCTGTATATGATTTTGGATTATGGACACATATGATTTGACCTCAAAGTCAATAAAAATATCTATCACTGAGAAGGATTCTCAAGGTGCTCTTTTTGAAATTGAAAGTCCACAATGTACAAATGCACTTTGTAATTAGGTGTTTCCAAACTAATATCTGGTAGGAAGGTTTTTAATTAGTGATCATAAAAATAAAATTTATTTATAAAGAACTACACTGGAATTTGAAGTTTCCACAATTCAACCCAATGTGAAGCTGAGGCATCCAATGTCAGAAATGTCTTATCTTTTAGTGCATACAGAGATGTGATTAACTTGGATTTCTCTGTTATTCCATTGAAATCATTTTTAAAGTTAAATTTGTAAAACAAACAAAGCAAATCAAAAACACTGTGAAAGAATGTGTATCTGTAAAATAACTTTTACATTTAAAATGGTTTTTATTTACTTATTTATTTATTTTTACACTGCAGATTTTATCCCCCCTCCAACCTGGTCCAGCCTCCGCTGTTCCACATTCCACACCTCCTCCCCACCCTATTGTCTCTGTGAGGATGCCCCACACCCCAGATACAGAAAACGTGGTTCATTTATGCAATGGGATACTACTCAGCTATTAAGAAGGAGGACATCCTGAGTTTTGAGGGAAACAGATGGACCTAAGAAATATCCTGAGTGAGGTAACTCAGATCCAAAAGGACATGCATGGTATGTACTCACTAATAAGTGGATATTAGCCAAAAAAAAAAAAGTACTGAATACCCAAGATACAGTACACATTTAAAACTGTTTAGAGTGGAGAGACCTCAATTTAGAATCCAGGCTGCACATATTAAAGTGGTTGATTTAGGGCAAAACCAAATGATATTGTTAATGTCCTGTCCTTTCTAAATTCCAGAATCCAGCCTTCAATCCACCATGGACACTCAATAGATGTTGAAAAGCTAGCAGACTCCTTACCCCTGAAATTTCTTTTTAGTATTGATTAAAAGTGTGTGAGCTGTTACTATCTAAAGGTGTCAGCCGAGATTAGAACAAACAGACAACAAAAATAAAGCAGCAATTGTAGGAACAGAGCAGGATTTCCAAATCAACTGTAAGAAATAAAAGGCTCAGCTGCTTTCTTGGGTACTCCGCAGAAGGCACAGTTTGCAGAATTTTTATTGGCACCCTGCCATCCTTATTTTCATTTATCTGCCTCAAAGCACCATTTCAAAAAGTGCAAAAGCATGTTGTTGATAAAGTAGATTGTTTATAGCTGAACTGAAAATTTCTGAACAACATGTATTGTCATAAAGTGGGGGAGGGGGGCTCAGGGACAATGCACCTGCAGCTGTCTGAGACCTCTATCAGCACCGCTGCAAAAAGAGGAGGCAAGATGTGCTAGTTTGCCCTACAAAACTTAATAAGCAAATTTTTATAAAGTGTATTAAGTGACAGGCATTACCAAAGCCATAAAGCCCTCTGAGCCTTTATTTCTTGAAACGCTTTCCCAGAACATTGCCCCCATATTGCAGTCTCCTTTATGGTGTTGGGTTTTGTAATGTACTCAGCTACACTGGGTGATTTCAATGATAGTAAATCCTGGCTTGATGCGTCCCCATGTGTACCATAGTCATTTTAATACTTCTGCAGTTAAGTACTGTGGGGCATAAATTTTAGCCCTAACTTCAGTTGCTTCTCAATGTATTTTCTTGTCACTATTTTAACAAAAGCAGAGCCAACATCTAGGAAATACAAATAGGCATGAAAGAAGGGAAAGTGCAAGAGACAGGGTTCATTTCTCTTAATTACACAGGAAAGCATTATAGTTGATAGAGCTAATGTATTCTTTAGGTGACTTATAAATCATTTTAAAATAAAAACTTTAATTAACTGTATTCCTTAGACAACTAGGCCTTTAAGACATTAATTTGGGATAATAGATATAAAGGAAAGCAGGAAGATGCTAGGATGAAAAGCATTTATAAGGAGATGCCCAGTGTAGTTAGTTAGATGTCTTGTCTTGACCATGTGGTCGCCCATGTACCACAGGCCATGCTTTCCCAGGAACCATCACCCATACTGCCCATTTGTTTCTCCATTTTATCATGAGATGGTTTCATTATTTATCTGAATATTCCCTCCCATTTCTATTTCCTTCTGAGCATTTTCCAATCTGCTGGTAATGGTACCTCTATTCTCTGTGCCCTTTAAGTTGATTTGAGAAGGTGCCTTCATGTATTTTCAGTGCCTTCTGGTTCAAATTTTTAAAAACGAGAACATTTGTACTTTGACTACATTCACTTCATATAATGTTTGCTTAAAAATAATACTTATCTGACTCAAGTTAAATTTTAAACATTAGATGAAATGAAGAAATCAGTGTGAGTCTGTCCCGTTTCATTACTTTAACCAGTCTGGGTTTACTTATACAAAAAATAAAAGTCATTTCTCTAAAACCCGTGATTACTCAGACTCCCGCCTCTATTTTATTTGCTCGATATGGTGCCAGAATCTATGTTGTAGTTTCTTTATGTTCTACTTCAAGATTGTCCTGTGTATTGCTAACACCACTGACTCCCAGATGAACAATTTTTTCAAACTTTATGTCTTAACATTTAAACTCTGCATGGGTAATGTGCTCAGCGTTGTAAGCACCAAAACTATTGTCTTTTGTTTATTTGTTTTCTCATTCTTACAAGGCATGGCTACCTTGTTTACTTCTGTCCAAGTCAGTCAGAAAAAGATTGATACTTGGGAAAACAAGCCTGAAAGTTTCTACGCAACGAAATCTGAAAGCTATAAATCTTATGTCTGCTCCAAATCATCAAACGGAAGGCAGTCTCATACCCATGTTTACTTACATGGGGGTTGGCAAATGTAACCCAGCTCTTCACAGGAAGAAGAGCGGACAACTGTACTGAGGGCCTAGTTCACTGTCACACAGTTCACTGTGGCACAGATGTGCTTAAGGGGGATGCATGGTCATTTTGAAGAAGCAAGGGTGTTGGCTGAAAGGTATTTTATTTTCCTGGAATCCATGATGAGTTTTTACTTAGTTTATATTTATTTGTTGGTGTGATTAAATAGTGCAGGTGCCTCTAGAGGAAAATAAAGTAAAATATTTTGACATTAAATTGACATTTTCCGAGACTCACAAAATGAGCAGCTTACTCCGCACTACTATCTTACAGGTTAATTATCGGGATAGGTATCCAAGGTGGCTTGAGAAAGACAAGGCAGTTTTCTGTGGAATACGGGCAAGCCATTCAACAAAGCAAAGTGAGGAAGGCTGCCAAGGTAGGCTAGTACCCCTGTAGCAGATGAGACGGAGATTTCTGTTTGCCGAGCTGTCAGCGTAGACCCTCTCCTAAATACTAATTACCTAACAAACAAGGTATTAAGATCTTTAAAATAAGTGCTTCTTTGTCATATATGTGTATTTATAAACATAGAAAGGAAATCTCCACATGCAAAATATTTAGAGTTAGATGCTGTTGTAGGTAATTAGTGAGAAAGGCTGTATGTTTTCTCATCCACCTGCTGGTAGAAGCAGATGGTAGCTTATTTCTGCCCATGTGACCTACAGATTCTTCAGGTTTACCACAATCCTATGACTATGGTAATAGCATTGTTTCCTTCCCAGGTATGGCTAGGATCCTGGCGTCTATAAGTAGCTTGCTTTTCTTCTTGGCTCCACCTCAGGCTTCTGGGAAGAAATACCACCGAAGAGGGTATGGGTCTTGTCACATCAAAGGACATTTGAAAAGTTGTTTTTAGAAGTCTATTTTTTTCCTTGCAAGAACAGTTACAATTATTTTCATGCTGTTATCTCCAATCTTCTAATGAGAAGGATTCCTTTGGGGGTTTACAGCCTGTTTGATTTTAGCAAAAATCAAACTCACAGTGCAGTTGAGAGTTGCCCTTTAGCTCTCAGCCAGTCCGCCCATCTCAAACTCTGTCTACCTGGCAAGATACTCAAGGTTTTACGTTTACAACAACTATTGCATACTTTATAAATGCATTAGTTTATTAAACCTAATTACATTGTGCTCATTTAGCATGTTGTTTTAATTTGATCAGAAAAAAAATCCATAAAAACAAAAACAAAAAATAACAGAAAAATAATTCCTCTTAACTATCCTTACTTGGTTATAAAAATTGGTATTTATGATAAAATGTAATAAAAATTACAAATAATACCTTAGCATCATTTTAGGCTAGCAATTAAATGTGTTATTTAAGTTAATATAATAAATATAATTCATAAAATATACCATGCTATGGCTTTAAAGCAAGTTAGGTTTTCTGTTAGACAGAAACCTTTTCAGTGTGAATTGCAGCGTTTGAAGCTTCCACAACTCAAATAATTGCCCAGTTATTACTCAGGCAGCAATCTTTTCTTAAAGGACTTTTACAGGTGACTTTTCCTACTGTCTATCAACTTGTTTGAAGTTTTGTCAAGGCTCCGGAGTAAATTCTTTACTACACACCTATGTGTATAGACAAAATGTATTATATTTCCTCTAAGTCAGCGGTTCTTAACCTATGAGTCACAACCCTTTTGGGGTTCTCAAATGAGATATCCTATATACCAGTTACTTATATTGGGATTTAAAACAGTAGCAGAGTTATAGTTATGAAGTAGGAATGAAAATAATTTATGATTGGGGGGGTCACTGATACAATCAGGCTGAAAACCACTGCGAAAGTCTTAGTGCGCAGGAATGTGGAAGTTTCTAAGTAAGATATTTTATACGGGTTCCATTGTATTGTCCATTCAGGCATGTATTCCCTTTGTTTCCTCAAGCTGAAAGGTGTTTCCTTGAGCAGTTGGTTATATCATACAATTTTAGTGAGATGCTCTGAAGACCTAGTAAGTGTTCCAACGAGGCCAGTCCTTCACTCTGTTCAAACTATGAGCGCCGACTTGCATCGGAGCCTGTCGTTACATCCTCTGGAGATGGCAAGGCCTCATTTCCCTGTGATCTAAGACAGTTTTGTAGCGTTTACACCCAAATCAAAGAACGGTGCTATTATTAAGTGGCAGTGAAGTGCACACTAACTTCTTTAAGAGTCTATACCCTTCACTCAATGTCTGCTGCTGGATCAGCAGTGTGGGCAAGCCTGGGAGCTTGCTACAAACTCTCGTCGGAGGCCTAGGCCAAACTTACAGAATTGGTTTTGCATCTCAGTATGTTTGAGTGTTACATTTTTAAGCACTGAAAAGTAACCCTAAGAAATATGTATGGTGATGCCATTATTTTAGATAAGGACTCTGAGGCTCCCAGAGGCTCAAGTGTGCAGCTTGCATTGAGCTCAGGTCTGCTGGAAGCTCACATTCACACGTTTGCACCACAGTTCGCTGCCTTCAGCACAGGGAGCCAGTTTTTAAAGACAAGTGCAAAATTGTCACCAATCTCCCACCCCCTCTATTTTTACTAGCTTTCGAATATTCTGGCGATGCTGTGCTGAAGGACAGCACATGTCTGGATGGCAGTGAAGGGTGCGTTACTGTAGGAAAACAAATTTGGTGGGAAGATCGATAGCATAGATTCCTGTGGCTTTGCACAGTTCTATTTTTGAATGCTTTGGAGGATCCTATTTATTAGAGTGTGTTTGCAGAATCTGTCAGTAAACATCTTTTCTCTGTTAATATTTAACCCACCAGCTCTTTCAAGCTTCCATCTTTCTGAGGCTCTCAGACCCACATGCTTTTTAATCCACTAATAGCACCAAACTGTCTCTCTGGTGCAATAAAAGTCTTCTATTTTATGACTTCCTTGAATTACTACCATAACTTATAATTTGCCAGATTTGTTTTGCCTTCAAATCTCTTACTTCACTCTAGCCACATGAAAAATGTCACACCCTATGCCTTTTTCCTCCCCAAACTCTAATGCTTATTTTTAATATACTAATAGTTCTTTCCGAGAAGAATTCCATCCTGCTGCCAGCCGTAATGTTCTATTCACCATTCAAAGGAACTTTCAGAAACTTTCCCTATAAATATTGGGAAACACTTAAAATAAATTTTAATTATTATTAAAATCAAAGGAAGATTTATTTGATTACATACTTGACAAAAGCACTCAAAATGTTTATAGAAACTAAAGAATGAATAGAGGAAAACTGAGTTATCAATTTCAATGGTTTCTTAATGACTCGCTGAAGCATGGAGCCATGTTCAGGACTTGCATGCTTTCTTCTTCTTGTTCTTTTTCTCCTTTTCTTCTTCCTCCTGTTTTGAGTGGCAGCCATAAATATCTTGATTTTATCTGAAACAAAAGAGCATAGTTTGAGGTGAAGATAGTTTCATTTTATTTTCATTATATTAATTCAAGGGCTAGAATGTGCAGACTGATTCAATTTACAACTTCCTGTCCTAAAAAGGGAGCAACAAACTAATAAATGTGACCAAGGTTTTTTTCCTTTTATCAGAGATTCTAAAAATCTGGCATCAGATGTACACTTATGTGAGTGTGTGTATATGTGTGAGTGTGTATGTGTGTGTGTGCACGCGAGAGTACATGTGTGTGTATATGTGTGTTGTTTTCTAGAGAAAGATCACTAAACAGAAAGATGGATACTGCAGAAGATATAATATATCCTCCATCTCTTTATTTTAGTCTGTCACTGGTGTAATTGTTGACCTTACTGGTGTCTGACAGGCTTTGATCTCTTTATCAGAAACTATCTGATTAATAGCACCTTGTTCATTGTTGGCAACATCAGAAACCCTTCCAGATAAAGTAGACTACCTGAGCAGATAATAAATTAGTTTCAAAACGTGTGTAATTCTTGTACATTTTACCACAGATGCTAGGAAACATACTACATTGTACACAGCTGAACCAAATACAAATGTTCTTTGTAGTTTTAAGTCAAATGTTTCAGAGCATGTAAAGAAGTGAACAGACAGGAGGGAACAGCCAAACTAGCTCGCCCACATGTAAAGCAGCTGTTAAGTTACTGAACATAATATCATACAGATTCAATTACTGAGGGGATGCTTGTAGACTCATAGCGGGATGTATCAATCAAGAAATACAAAGGAAAAGTGGTGTGTCATCTAACTCAGTTTTACATCTGAGCTAGAGGGCTAACACACGAGACATTGATTGGAGATGCTTGCTGACCAGCTATTGACATCATTTCACAGAAACCTCGTGTGGTATCTGATGTTTTGTATGCTGGGAACGATCATGAAGCTTACACAGTGTCTTTTATCCAGTACACTGTAAGATAATGTTATTATACTGTACAAAACAGTGATGACAATGTTAATGTCGATGTAAGACTTTCTAAAATTTTGAATGAAGTTACTGACACAAATTTTAAATAATTCCTTATCTCAAAACCTGAAAAACTGTAACGTAGAGCTGAAAAATAGTGTTTTTATTGGAGAATAGTATAACGCAAGAAGATCATTTTCATATTTTGTTTCATTTGGAAGTTTATATAACGAACTTAATTTACCATTGCAATACTTGTTTATATGAAAAAATGCAAAATGAAATTGTCTTAGTGTTCTTTTGCTGTGAAGAGACACATGACTACTGAAACTCTTTTAAAGAAAGCATTTAGTCGTTACTAGCTGAGGTTGAAGACTGCAAAAAGCAAACGAGATAGGGAGAAGTCCTCAAATGGCCTAACCGAGTGAGCAGAGGTTTCGGCATGTTGCTGTGCTGTAGTGAACTGTACTAGAATGCAGTGTTCTTTCCAGGTTGTGTTTGGACTTCTGGAGCGCCATCTCCATCATAAGTGAGAGAAAAAGTCATTAGGGAAAAGCATGACAACATACCCGTCACCTAGGCACTTGGGGAGATGTAGCTGACGGAAGGCTAGGTCATCCCATCTGGGGCTCCACAGCAAGAGCTTGTCTCAAGACAAAATATGCAACAATACCAAAGCTGAAGCTGGATTTCAAAGAAAATCCTGATCCTAGATAGAATCAAACTGGTTTACCTCTTGTAAGTAAAAATAAAATCTGTTTAAATGAATATTGCCCCTATGCCAAAATAACGTCTATAACATATTAAAAGTTTATCCTCAAAAAGCAAAACAGTGATAGGCAAAATTAAATGTCTATAAACTAATAGAAAATACATAGTAACAATCGTCTAGTAGAAATCTAAATGCTGAAGTTACTACACAGTATTGATAAAAATAGCTACAAGTAATACCTGAAAAAATAACAGACATGAAGAATTTTACTAGATAATTTATAAATTATCCAGTCAAATTAAAAAGAATCAGATGGACATTCAATTCTTAAAACAGTATCTGAAGTTATACATAGAAACTATTAGTAATCTATCAGATGAAGTGAAATAAAGAAGAATCAGTCCTCTTGAACATAAGACAATACAAAGCTTTCAGGATGCAACCCGGGGAGAAAACACACTTAATTCAGGGGGGTAAATGAGAACATAAGATGCAGTGTAAGTGGAGCAAGTGGTACTTCCTCTGTGTAAGCAAGCTGAATTATAAAGACAAAGGACATAAGTTCACCCAAATGGAAGGGAAAAATAAAGTTGAAGGACTCATATTAATAAAAATTATAAAGCTGTTATAATGAAAAAGTATGGTCTGGTAAAAGGGGTAATCATGGGGTATTCAAGTGGAATAAATTTTTTGTTTTTGTTTTTGCAGGTATAAGTGATGCTTAATAAAAACAGTTTGCAATATACTGAAAAGTTTAACATTTTAAAAGATATTATGAAAACTGAGCATTTATATATAAAAGCAACCTTAACTTGAACATTTATATTTAAACCCATTCTTAACTTACTATTTTTACCCACTACAAAAATAAATATGAAGTAGATCACACTTATTGTGGCAAAATGTAAAACTTAAAAAATTTAGAAGAAAATATGGAAAACCTTATTTGGGACATGCGGTTTGTGAAGGTATCCTGAGATCAAACATTAAAGCATGGCATACAGAAGGAATTTTTGGTAAACATGAATTTATTAAAACTGGTGTAGCATCACCGCTGAGACTCCAGGAAAGAAGGAAAAGCTAGAAACTGGGAGAAAACATTTAAACAGTATATGTCTCACAAAGTACTAGTACCAAATATGAAGACAGCCCTGGAACTCCAAAATAAGGGCAAATAGCTCTTAAGTTCACAGCATTCTTGAATAGCTGTTTACCCCAAAACAGTCTATAACGAGCAAATGAAGAGAGGTTAAGCATTACTAGTATTCAGGAATATTCACATTAAAACTAAAACTTAGACAATACCACTACACAGCTATTAGAACATATAGACTTAAAATACAGGTCTGGACATATGCTCATCATTGAATGAAGAAACAGAAATATTTAGAATATCCAGGCAGTTTTTTTTATAGGAATTTAAACGTGTTAAAATTCCTATAAAAATGTATGCTGGATTTGTCTAAACTAAGGATTATTTTCCAAATATGAACTAAAAATCAAGCACATAGCAATTACAGAAAAACTCTAACACATTTTCACATCTGTCTATTCATAATTACTTAACCACAAAATAATTCAAATTAGTTACAACAGGTTAATGGGTTCATAAAGCATACTATTTTTTGGCAAAACAATGAAAAAGCTACTGATACACACATCAACTTGGATTAACCACAAAAACATTATTGTGGGTATGTTCAGAAGATATGTGCTATGTGACTCCATTTTAATAACATTTCCAAAATGACAAAACCACAGAGATTGATGGAGAATAGATTAGTGGTAAGAATGTGGCAAAGCTTATATATTATTGATTAAAGTTCAAACCAATCTAGAAGACTCTTTAATAATTAATGAATAATAACCAGTCATTTGGTGCAGTGACCCTAATCGTAAACATGAACTCAAAGAAATGAATGTGTCTTCACAGATACAGTAGACATACACACATATCCCCCACTCCTTCCCCCCACACAGAGACAGAGAAACAGAGATACACAGAGAGACACAGTAGGACACAGAGAGAAACAGAGAAAGTAGCACCATTTACAAGAACCAAGAATTGAAAAAAAAATCAAGTATCACATTAAAGGTATAGGAGGTAATTTTTTATGTATTTATACCATGGGAAGTTGAACAAAATGCTCCAGATTAAAAAATACACATTATATGTATCCATCTATGGAGAGAATAAAATAACTAAATTAATCTATGGCTTTAGAAGTCAGAATAAGAGATGCCTTTGAGGAGGAGTGGAGACGTGGTTTCTGAGTGGCAGAGGTCTGGATGAGCCCTGGATATGTCTTGTTCCATAATCAGAATTGTGGTTATAGCATTATGTGTTCCATTAACTGTTATTGAGAAGAAGAAATGGTTTGTGCAATTTTCTATTTGTGGATTAGTTTTGTTAAAAGTAGCTTTTAAAAGAAACAATACTTTGATGATGAAATGTTGGAAGTAATCTATTGTGATGGAATTTCACACATGGTTAGTAACAGAGGAAATACTGAGTGATAAATATTTAAGGTAAAATATATGCTAGTCAATTAATGACAGGATTCCAAGAACTTAGAAGTCTCCTTGGGGTATGAATAAAAAAATATTTGTAAAATTGTGAAGGATAATGGAGATAGGAGAAAATAACTAACCTTTATGGAGAACTTTAGATCATTTGTATCATCAAAGAAAATGTACCAGATCCTAGTTAGGCCATTACAACAGAGGTCATGACAGAAGAACATGAAGAGAGAAGGCACTGCAGCTATGATGCATCAGACACAAGAGGAAGCCTCACGTGAATTTCACAGAAATTATGAGGAAGGGAAAATCACAGCTGACACACAGAGCCAGGGAAAGTATGTCTTGCCTCTTCCTGAATAAACAAGGACATGAAAATTATCTTTAGAGTTGGTCATATCTGAGCCACAAAATGGTCATGGTGGAATTTCTTAACCTTTGATTGTATTCTCAGACACAGGAAATCAAGTTCAGTTAAATCTTTAGTTTAATATTCAGATAGATTTTCATATGGATCATTTTAGCTCTACCTTCTAAGAAGATGAAGATGAGATGGAAAGACTGACCCAACTTTAACTTTTAAATTTTAAACATCAATAATTCAGAAAATTTGCCTCAATTTCAAGTCACTATAGTTTAAGGCACAGAGTTGGGCAGTATTCAAAGATCAAATTTTGACTTACAATTTTGTGGATGTGATTAACAAGAAATCTGGAATAATCACATAGAGAAACATTAACAGAAGACATCAGAACAAGTCTTATCAAAGCTGGGAGAACCTGTAAAACCCTGAGTCAGGGATTCTTATTTAATTTAAAAGTCATTGTGAGATGATGACCTCTACAGAAAAAAAATTCTCAAGGAATTGAATATACATGAGAATGAGAAATTGAATTCCTCCCTGCATTGTGGCTGCTCCTAACTAATGCCTGGGTACAGATAATAACTCCAAAATCTCAATTAGATCATCCTGGAGGCCAAGTCAACCTCCTCAAGGAGCATCATTGGCTCCTCAGTGGTGGGAAAAACACAGTACTCCTCAAGCCCAGTGTGTGTGAGATGCTTGATTACATTGTAGATTCAACAAATTTGAATAGCTATGGTCCTGGGCATGAGAGCTCCCACTCTAGTGGTAAGGATGCATACACTCAGCAACTCTAATTCTAACATGACAGTAAGTAGAGACATCAACAATTTTCCTGAGTATCACAATGATAGATTTGATGGACCTTCTGGTAAATCCTTAAGAGTGTCAGTGCTTAAGTGTCAGAACTCCCTGTCAATTGAGTTTCAGAAACCCCACTGTTTTCATGAAGCTTCTGAACACTAGTATCCTCCTTCTTTTTGGGGGACTTATGACTTTGGTTGTAAAACTAAATAAACAAAAGGCTGAAAAAATAATTAAATGCTTCAGTAACCTGCAAAGTAAGACAAAGTAAAAGTACCATAGAATCAACTTGTCAGTAATATCTGGGAATGGGGCTTGTCTGTAGGATAGAGACAAAAGAGGAAGAGTACAAGAAATATATTAGAATCCCAGCAATGCATTTGACACAACATTTATCAAAACTGGAACGAATTATGATGAATACCTGGTTGATCGGTCAACTTTATTCATTTTAAATTCCATCTTTTCAAACAATGATAATAATAAAAACATGTGTATTGTGGATAAAGAACAATTTACAAATGTACATTGAATATGTTAAAATGTTTTACATTGTATTTGAAGCTTAGTGAAGTCCACTCATTATTAGAACCAATAAAAGACTTAAGCAAAGTTCTTATAATGCTTTTAACTTAAAATTGATTATGTTCTATACAAAAAGCTAAAGCTGTTGTGGATAAATTAAATAGATATTTAATAAGGCAGAACTTTAAAAAAGAAAGCTCTAAAATCTTAGAAATAAGATTTTAAAATTAATATCTAAGATTAAAAACCTTAGAAATAAGATTTTTGCTAGAAACAAGATTTGCATTGTACTTAGAAAAGCAAGACAAAATTTATTTTAAAATCATAATATTAAAATACCATGGGTAGTTTTGTCCAATTAAAAATGTTACTTTCTCAATTTAAATATAAATATTATGGTACGTCAAAGCATATCTAATTTTAAACTCTGTCTGAAAACAAAGCAAGAAATGCCAATTTGTTACTACAAAGATCAGGGTAGTAAGACACATTATAAAGCTTCAGGAATATGATATGACACCTGAAACTTAAGGGTATGTTAAATAAAACTACCTGAAGCATACATCTCTACATATGGAAATTCTGTATGGAAAAAAACAAAGACAGCACTATGAGCCAATGGGAAGATACAAAGCATTTGTAAAAATCATTATGGAGGAAGAAGAAGTGTATTTGCAACCCTACATCACAGAAGAGGAAATATTTGGGGGAGGCTTGGGAGATGACTCAGTAGTTAGAGTTTAGATCCCATCACTCATGTAATCCCAGAGCTCGAAAGCAGAGTCTGGAGGATTGCTAGCCAGTGAGCCCAGCTGGCTGATGAGCCTCAGGGTCAGTCAATAAAAAAGGATAACAAGCTATACATTTGAAAAAGGGAAAATGTAATGAGCAATAATAACAGTCTTGATCTTACATCTTAGATTCACCAAGTAGTGAGAAACTTACCTTTGTGTTATCCTTATTTGGAGTAAAATGCATGAGTATTCTGAGCTCAGACCTCAGGGCCTGTGCTCCTATAGTGGAGAGATGACAAGGATTGAGAAATGGTATTCACCATAGCAGAAGCTGCAGACTTGATCTGACTTGAACCATTGGTCTAGATCAGTGGTTCCCAAACTTCCCAATGCTATGATCCTTTAGTACAGCTCCTCATGTTGTGGTGACCCCCAACCATAAAATTGTGGCTACTTCATCACTGTAATTTTGCTAGTGTTATGAATCATAATGTACATATTTTTAGAGATAGAGATTTGCTAAAGGGGTTGTGGCCCACAGGTTTAGAACCATGTTCTAGACAATTTAGTATGGGCATGAGCTGTTCTGGGGGAGGGGGGATAATTGTGTAGTTCTAATGAACTTTCATTTTAGATCACGTGGGAGACAATCAGAGAACATAACAATGACCAGAGAAGATTATGAAGACAGTGCTGAGGCATGAAGGTGTGGCTGCAGACATATCTGGCGAGCTACTGGGGGAGATGGGAGGACAGTTCCTAAAGCTGGGTAAAATGTTTTCCAGTAGGGTGACTTCACTTTAGAACCATCTCACATTTTGAACTCTTACTTTCTAGATATGCTTTCCTCTCATCTCCTTCTCTTGCAGGAGATGTCGATGGTCTCTTCTAAAAATGACAGCCCTAGACATTAGTCTTTGACATGTTTCATAATCACAAAGCAAACTTGGTTAGGGTTTTACCTTCTGTCACTTGCCTTATGTATGAAAAGTAACTTTTAAATTTGTCTTTCTTTTTTTTTCATTTTTTATTTTATTTTATTTATTTTTTATTTACATTGCAAATGATTTCCCCTTTTCTGGGTCCCCACTCCCCGCAAGTCCCATAAGCCCTCTTCCGCCCCCCTAGAAATTTGTCTTTCTAAGCCAGTCCTCTGCATATGCCATTTCCAAACAATGTGAGCTCATTTTAAACCTTTTGTTTCTCTGATCATCCCATTACATTATCCTATTCATTTCCCATTAAACATAAATATATTTCCCCTCATCTCTTATTACTTTATATGATGTGTGTGTGTGTGTAGCTCTAGACATATGTATACGGATGGATAGATGAGTTGGTGATGGATTAGTGAATGGATGAATGGATAGTGGATGGATAGATAGATAGATAGATAGATAGATATGATGGGTGGATGGATGAATGGATGAATAAGTGGATAGATAGATAGATAGATAGATAGATAGATAGATAGATAGATAGATAGATAGACAGATAGATAGATATGGATGGACAGATAGATATAGACACATTTGGTATTTGTATACGTAGACATTGGAAAGAACCTTGGTTGGTATTAGACATATTAGACTATCACTTAAATTGTAATCTCTTTTTTAAACATAGATCTAATAATCTTGCTTTATAGAATTCAAATGCTATGTCAGGAGCATCAAGAAACTTATTGCAAATACAAATACTGAGATCTTTTTTTAGAACCCCTGTGTCATAAACCCTGTGACTGTTTCTTACAGTATGTATTTTTTAGACCCTGTAACTGTATCTTGCAGTATGCATTTTGATAACTCCTCAGGGGCTTCTGTGAAGGCTATACCGTGAGAGCTATTGATCTAAAAAATGACATAACCAGGCACATAGCCAAAAATTTGGGGAAGATTTGTTTTTCTTTTCTACAAAAAATCAAACTCTGTTGTTTAAGGGCCTCCAAAAAGTGGAGATTTCTCACATCCTCCATCCCCTGTTTCATTGCTCGTGGCCATCAATGTTTTTGCAGATCTCTCTGCTAACTCTCTAAAGCTTCTACCCTCATCCAATTCCTCCTTTTCAAGGACATTAGAGGAGAATTCTTAAAAAGCAGATTGTATATTTGTGTTTTGATTGGTTTCCTTCCCCAGCCATTGCTGGATGGAAACACACTTCTTAGTGAGCACTCCTTTATGTCTGACTGGAGACTACAATCACAGGCATCTTCCTCCCATCTGGCCAACTTCCTGCTCAGACCTCCTTTCTCTTCTGTAGACCTTACCACTTACAAAGCAAAAATTCCGATAGGTGTAGGAAATCAGCAGAATTCCCTCTGGTTTGTAGTTGTGAATATCATAGTAAAGGAATACACTCTGATGCTCTAACGTCATCTCTAGAAAAACATGGATTCAGATCTGCTGAAGACATTAACTTTTAGCCTCTCATCTTGTTCTATGGCCCCTTGGCCTCTATTGGCTAGATAATTATCAGCACTGACTTTTTAAAATCTACCACTTGAGATGTACCACATTGGTTTATATATCATTTATTTTCATATTGCACATTTGTATTTGTTTGCCAGCATCCTGCCCCTGCTTAATGACACTCCACTAATACCAGATACTGTAAATCACATCTAAAAAGTCAAGTAAACTGGGTCTTTTTTCCTTCCCATCCTCTGAGAGAACCAAATTCCAAACTCTAGCTCAACCCTCTGAAATCCTTATCAGAAAATTTTAAGTCTTATGGAAGAGATGTAAGAACTTGAAGCTTGAATTCTTCATCTTCACTGAGAGTGCCTTTATATCCAGTGTGTTTTCTGGGATTTGTTCTCTTGAAGATGTGTCATTGTCTTGTTTCCTAAGCATACCCATCCAAATTGTAGTTAATGGTGTAACTCTCCAGGAAATTCTGGAATCCTACATAGAACCAGTTATGATTAGCTGATTAGAACCAGAAGGAATGGCATGCTGCCCTCTGTTTAATCTGGTCATGTATCTCATTGAAACAAATGACAAAGCCAAAAATCCCCTGTGTGATTAGAGGAGAGGATTCTGTGAACCCGACAACATTGAGGCTGAGGAGATGGTTAACTCAGTGACCTGTTTGCGGTGTGAGTATGAGGCGTTGGTTTTGATTCCTAGTACCCTGGCAACAGCAAGCTGTACCTATGTATGTTTCTAACCCCAACGATGAACAGGAAGATCCCTAGAGCTTGCATACAAGGCAGTCTAGCTGAATCAAGGAGATTCTGCTTTATTGAAAGGTCCTGTCTCAAAAAGTAAGATGGAGAATGTCGACATTGTAAATCTGATGCCAACTTCTGACCTCCATTCTGTATATATATGTAAGCATAAACACATGCATACACACACACACACACACTGATACTTACAGCACAAAACTATTCACACATATACAAACACACACAAAAGTTCTGATGCTTCCACCTGCACATACACACAGCTGTGCTCACACACTTGCCCATGCACAAACATCCCGTGCAACTAGAATTTTCAGCTTTTCAGAACTGGAGTTGTGTACACAATTGATAGGAAGGTCATAGCCCATGTCTTTTGTTATTTCTTTCTAGCTAATTTTGATTAAAAATTGTTTTAAGAGCTAGATTCTTATTGCAACCGAATCCAGGAGCATCACAACTATATTTATCACTGAAAGTTTCAATTGCCAGTGATTATCAATTAGTAAAAACAGATTTTAAGGATTAAAACAATAACATACAGCATTGATCTTTCGAACCATATTTCTCATTATGAAATCTTCCCAATTGGCCTATAAAGGGCAATGTTGTCTTTCTCCGTGTAGAAAGAGAAGACTTTCAAATTTACACCATATTCTCTTTTTATAATTACCCCTGTGTAAAGTGTTTCATTCCACGTGCATTCAAGAGCTGAAAAGAAAGACTATAATTATACACAGATCCAATACTTGGTTATCAAGTCTTGTTATTCCATCCTGTGATAGTTGGTAGTAAGGACATCTTGAAGTTCACTGTTGAAAAATAATTGCACTGCTATGTTTTACATGTTAACTAAGACACAATCTCTGCAGTAATGGTGTTCATGAGTACTTGCAGAAACCAAGAGGTCATGTGTATTTTAATAACAAAAACAGAACTAATTTCAAAGAATGAAAGGTGCATACATATGGCAGCATTTTAACTAGACTTACTTTGATAAAGTAGCACTGTCCAATTCCATTTTGAGCAATAGTATGTAAATGACATTACTCCTGAGAATTTGTTCCATTGGCATGGGCTGTGCCCCTGTTTTGGTCTAAGTCTGTGATAGGTCACCAAATTTGAAAGCATCCCTGGAATAAGCCTTAGATATAGCTGAGGAGAGAAGTCTTAATTCCTGGCAGTGGTCCTGTATGCTCTGTGCTGCAGACAGGACACATGTGGATAAGCACTGAACTGGCTCTCAGCCCTTCTGTTTTCAATCTGTCCTGGGATCTGATCTCAGGTGTGTCTCTTTCTCTCCTGCTCTATGTGCACATGTAACAAGTTGAATGCTGTTAACATTGTCCAGAAATTCAGAGCGACAGAACTGGAGGGGCTGCAGTCTGGGACTCCTGGCTTTTGTAAACTGTGGAGAATAGTGGAATGCACACTGTAGCTAGCAAATGACTTCCGTATCTTCTCATATAGACTCTTCTGCCCAGCCACGCAGGAATAGGATATGCATTAGACGACTAACATCTGGTCTGAAGATCTATTAGGACCATATGCTTTCCTCTGCTACATTATCATCCGAGAATAGATTATAGGAAATCCAAACCAAATGGGGATTTGGGGAAATTTTCAAGGGTCACTTAATAAAGTAATTTTGGTTTTCCCTTTGCAAGGAACATAGTACACTGTTGAGAACCAAGGATAGCTTCAAAGCAGAAATAACCTGAATAAATAATCACCATTATCATCACTATATTTCTTATATCTTTCAAGTGGGAAATAGAAACTATTAATTGTCACAGTTACAAACAGATACATCTTGCAAGGACTTAACTTGAAAGATAATGTTCTATGGGCCAGGCTTGTCTTCTAAAGGAAAGCAGTAGCTTTTCTTCTACCTTTATCTTACCAAAATTCTTCCCTGATAGTATTCCTAGTGCTATAGTAACTGGTCTTATTCCTTTCCTATAGATTACTTGATTCACTGTTGTAAGATCTTCATGGCTAAATGATAAAAATACAAGTTTTTAGTGCGTAAATGCAAACACTTCAAGACCAAATATTGGGAGGAAAAAGTGGAGGACATTTGGCATTGGCTTCACAACTAAAACATAGGCCTTTGGACTTGAGAATTTGTCTTACATCAAAATTCAGTCAAAAAAAAAATGGAAACTGCTTTTGGTTTTAAGGAACAGTTGTTTCCATTCTTTTCAGGAATTGGATTTACACAGAATTTAGAACAAATAGTGAAATATGAGTTATGACATTAACCAGAAGCATGGGATTACATTACTGGTGCTCTACCCTCAGGATCTTACCTAATACAGGATAATTTTTTATTTCTTCATAGAGAGGAATTAAAGTGAAATGGAAGTATGTTTTCTCAAAATAATTATAAGTTAAGTCTAAACAGCCGGTGTTAGGTAGAAGTAATGTCTGTAAAATGGTCCATATTTCATTATTTTTAAGTCCACACATAAACTGAAATATTTGACAAAACATGAACATTCACAGGGCCATGTGGAAGGTTTGGCTCCACTACTATGGTAACTTGCTGGTTAATATGGGCATGATTCAGAGGTTAACATGTGCTCCTTGGCTGCCTCATCTGACTTTGCTTCATGAGAACAGAGCTGAATTAGAGCCCATTTAAACTTGAGAGGTTTATATTTGCCTAATAAAAATTTTGCTGTATTCTTGCTCTGAGTTGAACACTACTGCTCTTGCTACCACCTAGAAATTTTACAGCTAATAGAATTCACCTCTTGTTATTGGAAAATAAAAACAACTAAAGTATGAAGTTCAGTATTTTACAAATTGTTCTGGGAAACAGTTATGGGTTGTAAAAGCAATTATATTAGTCATAATCAACTTTAACAAAAAATTAATGGGGTCTGAGATGATATAGCAAGACAGAATGGAGCTCAACTTGCACTGGATTGAAGGAAGTCAGAGTATATGGTATTTTAAAATCTTGCTTTTCACAATGTAATGTTACCTTTACAAACATACAAACATCTTTGTATTGAATAATAAAAGAATCTGTATACCATTATTGTGAACATAATAAAAATGTCTAGAAAATATTGAATAGCAATAGTGAGCTTTGCAAATCTCTCTTGAATATTGAAAGCAAAATTTACCAGAATCTTTGGGACACAATGAAAGCAGTTTGAAATTGAAAGTTTACAACTATAAATTGTTATATTAAAATAAATCAGAAAAATCTCAATAAATAACCTAATTAATCACTTCAAGGTCTTAGAGAACCAGGAGAAATCCAGACTCCAAGGCTGCAGGTGTCAAAAATTGTAATGATACGGACAGAAATTAATAAAATAGAGACTAAAAAGTAGAATCCATCAAATAATTATTAGGTTCTTTGGAAGAATGAATAATAATTACAACCTCCTAACCAAACTAAACAAAGTAAATAGAGATAGAGCCTAAATTAATAAAATTAGACATGAAAAGAGGAAGGCTACTACAGATTGCAAAGAAAATAAAGGATTATTAGGGAATATTTTAAAACTCATATTACAAAAGAAATAAATGGATTCCTACGAACATTTGACTTAGCAAAATCAAAAGATAGAAGTGTTTATGAAGATTCATGGTAATAAATGTTATTGAAGCAGTAACAAGAATCTTCTGGGGGGGGGAGCAAACCAAAATGAATCTTATGACAAAATAAACCAAACATTTAAAGAGCTAAAATCAATGCTTTTCAAACTACTTCATGAGGCAGGGGAGGGCACTTCCAAACTCAGGATACAAAGGTAGAATTACCCTTATTCCAAAAGCAGATAAGAACACAGTAAAAAGTAAAACTGTAAACCAATCTTCCTGATTAACATAGATGTAAAGTGTCAACTCATAGCAAACTGGTCTGGGATTGTACTCGGCTATTAGATGGCTTGTCTAGTATGCCATGGGTTAATTCCCAGCAGCTTGGCAAGCATCTGTAATCCTAGCACTAAGGAGAGGAGTCAGGAAGAAACACTTACCAAAATGAAGAGAGAGCCTTCAGAGTGGGGAAGAATCTTAACCAAGTACAGAGAAGACAGGGAATTCATTTCAAGGGTATCTAAAGGATTACAAAATTTACCTCTTCTCCAAAAACTACAACAAACAAACAAACAAAACAAACACCATAAATTATCCAATAATTAAGTGTGCTAGTAAACTGACTAATCAATTCTCAAACAGAGAAATACAAATGTCCAAAGGCTTCAAAAAGTATTGGACACTCTTAGTGAGTATGGAAATGCATGCTAAAACTGTTCTGAGGCTGTCTTTCATTCAATCAAGAAAGACTACCAAGAAAACATAATAAATGTCAGTATGGATTTAGTAAATGGAAAACCCTTATTCACTTCTGGTCAGAGTGTAACCTAATGCAGACACTATGGATATCAATACAATGGTTAATCAAATAAACTAAAGATACCACTGCCACCTGACACAACTTTTTTGGGTGCACCACTTACGACTAGGTCAACATTTCATTGAGATACATGTCAATGTTTATTGATATTCACAATAGCCAGGAAATATCTCAGATATGTACACACAGATGAATAAATAAAACAATGTGATTAAAAATTGAAATTTGTGCATCTATAAATAAAAACTGAGTAATTACATTTGCAAGAAGATAGAATTAGAAACCACTATGTTTAATAAAATAAACAAGACTGACAAATACAGCATGTTTTTTTCTTATGTGTGCGGTGTGATTTAGATTTAAAATGTGTGTGTGTGTTTGTGTGTGTGTGTGTATGTGTGTGTGATGAAACTATCAAGGGCATTATATTAGGTGAGAAAGATGTGCTAAAGGAGAAAGGTAAGGAGAGAAAAGTAGGATATTATAATTTTTAAGAAGCAGTTCTTCCAGGAACTCTGGGAAAGAAAGGGGAACAGCAAAGCAGAGAAGGAAGCATGTGGAGGTAGAAGGAATGAATGAGAAGAAAGTATAATTATACGCATACACATGCTCACACATACACACAAACTCACATGCAAATTCACACACACACATACTATATATATATATACATGTATATATATACATGTATATATATATGTGTGCTGTGTGTATATATGATAGATGATGTGATTGATGATGGTATATGGTAGATATATGACGATATATGGTAATTGATATATGACATGTTATATAATAAATGATAAATGATAGATGATGGTGTATTATATATATATGATAAATGATATGTGATATCTGATATGTGATTATATATAATTCTATATGCCATAATGAAGCTATATAGGATTGAGATTAATATCTGATATCTGATTGATATCTGATATCTGCTTGATAGCTGATATGTGATGATTGATATATGTGTCATAATGAAGCCAATAATTTTGTACTCCAACCTAAAAAATTATAGATTTAAGGATGCTAGAAGGGAGTGTATTCAGAGATTGTGAGTTAACAGTTTTCATTGTATTGACAAACCTTTTGAAATAGATAAAAAAAAATAGCAACAACCAGGGGCATGTTCTAGTGACATCATTAATGGTGTAGTCATTTCTTAAATATAAAATGTGACAACAGATAGCTTTGCTTGTTACTGCTCTAAGCTAAACGTTGTCCAATTTATATTCAGTTTAAATCAGAAAACTACAGTATATTAGATTTCAAAATGTACAAATTCTGATGTGAACAGGCCTATAACCCCAGGAACCACAAGGAAGTATATCACCCAAGAATTAGAAGTTCCATCTTGTGTTACACAGTAATTTCAAGGTAAGCCAGAACTACATCATATAACACCATCATTAAATGAAAAGGAAAGTCAACAGAACTATCTTTTTCACAGCACTAAGACTATTTAAAGCCCACACTGCCTCACCTGCTGCATGTTCTGACTTCTGTGTTTCTGCACAACATCCATGAGGATCATTATGTATTAGAACAAAGAGTGAGAAAAATATTATCTGCATCTAGCAGATATAACTATCAGAATTTTAAAATAGCAAGAATTTTCATCCTTTATTAAAATATTAAGCTTTATATAAATATTAGACAGTTCAGTGGGAAAAGGCTCTTGCCATGTGCCCTACCTATGTCATATGTGTAATTCACATGGTGAAGGTAGACAACTGACCCCACCTAGGCATCCTCTGATCTCCACATATGTTCCAAGTCATGTATGTCTGCAACCCATCTCCAAAAGTAAATGTATCAATAAGTTAATAAGTGTAAAATCTTCTGAAACATCTAAAATAAATGTGTATATACATATAAAACATATATACAAATATGTTTTAAAACTGATTTATGTCATATTAACTATATTTTGAGACAGTATTATGTGTTCAATGGATAAGAATTATAGCAATGAGGAACCTTTCTACCATCTTAACTGACACTTATTTTTAATGTCAGCTAAGTTGAAATGCTGTGGAGCACGTGGTCGTCAGAGTTCTTTATACCCCGATGATATGAAGCAAATGATCTACATGCGAAAAATGGATTTTCAATGCTAGTTGCTACCCTATCTACCACACTAAAGATTGCCTTCCTGGTGACGTAGTGTTGCAATTGTTTAAATAAAGATTGTCCTAGAAATCTTACTACATGGAAAATATGAGTCAGATTTCACTTGGAGAAAACCCTGGAAGTGAAATGTAAAACATTCAGTTATTTTTGTCATATAAAAAATAGTGTACTTTCCCTTAAAATGTGATGTCTGAAAGTAAATATATAGCTTTGAGTCTTATTATTGGTTTTGAGTGAATTGCATGCTAAATTCTACTCTTGAAATTCACAAGTTGTGTACTTGGGCTAATACGTGACTGGCGTGAGAGTAAAAAAGAGTCCCATTAGGCAACGTTCTGCTAGACAGCGTGTCATGGCTCAAGTGCTAGGTCATGAGTCACCACCCAGAGGGGAACTCATAACCATGCCCTCGCAACCCTGAGTCAAATACAGAAACTTTCAAAAGTCCACATTAGTCTTGACAGCTTCACTTGAGCAACCTGTGAACCTTCTCTGTGCTGTACCATCCCAGATAAGATGGCAGATACTAGACATGAACATGCAGAACAAGTCTGTGGTGTTACCCATTTTACACACCCAGCATCATAGGATCACAGGAACACAGGATCACAGCATCACAGGAACATAGGAGCTTGGTCACACCAGGATCTCAGGGTCCCAGAGGCAGTTTGACTTCCAGGAGCTTGGACACACCCAGGATCTCAGGATCCCAGGATCCCAGGATCCCACAATCATAGGATGACAGATACAACTGGACACTGAGGAGTTCTGACACAACCAGGATCACAGGAACCTGGACAGGCTTCAGTCAGGTATAGCGAGGGCAGGTAGCACTAGAGATAACCAGATGTCAGGAGGCAAGCTCAAAAACAAGCAAGAGAAACCAAGGTTACTTGGCATCATTGGAACTCAATTATTTTACCATAGCAACTCCTGGATACACCATTGCTTTGGAAAAGCAAGATTCAGATCTAAAAATCACTTCTCATGATGATAATAGAGGACTTCAGGAAGGACATAAATAACTTTTTTTAAAGACAAAATCTTTCAGTGTCCTGGAGTTAACCAAGGAGGCTAAAATGGCCAAATATTAAGCCCCAGGGTCTATATGTTTCTGCCTCCCCAGCACTGGGATTAAACATATAGAACAACACAACTGACTTAAGGATACAGGTTCTGTGGTTCATAACTCGCAACCTCATTCCTGTGGTCTCACCCAACTCTTTACTGGCAGGGCTGCTCTCCAAGCGTCCCAGCATTCCTCTGGGCATTTCGAATTTAGTTAGCTTCCTTACCATTGATTGTGTTCCATCTCACAAAGACTACTCCTAAGTCTCAGTGTGCTCTGCTTCCTCCTCTCTCCTTGTGGACAGCATCTGCTCTTCTGTGGCCACTGGAGTTTCCCCTTCAACTTCTTTATATACTTGAGCATGTTTTAATTTCTCTTTAAAAATCACATCGGTTCTGAGGTCCTCTGTAGAGAACCATTCTCTCCCCACTGACTTTAATATTAATAGTCTACAGTGTGTGCACATTCATGCAGTCTTTAATGCGATCTTCTTCACAGGGGATAATATTGGCTAGTTCCTATTTAATCTCCAGGAATGTAGAATGAAAGTTATTGGAATTCATGTACCTATGATGATGGGAACATCATCCTATAAATGTAATCCTTTCATTTCCTTACTCAATCTATTTTATCTATAGATTACGTTATTATTGTATTATATATTATTATACTGCAATATAAGATTAGCATACTTCCAGCAATTGTTGGAATTAGTCTAGACTAATTTAGTACAGATTATTAATATAGACAAACAATATAGACTCAATAATGCTGGTGAAAAAACTGTGAGGGCTCAAATAATCCTAGTAGAGCCCAATTTTCTAGTAAAATCACTGTCCATTACTGCCTTAAGAAAAACACAATATGTCATTTCACAAGAGAAACAAGCTATGTCAAAGAAAAACTCACAGTAGCATGCAAAATGCTCCTGTCCTGTAGTACTCTTTCAGAGCATGTGCAAGGAGTGGGGTTTTAAGGTTAAGGAGGGGACGGGGATGGAGAGAGTCAATAGAATTTCCCACGATTTTGCCTGGTTTAGTCTTTGTAAACAGCCCAGATGAAAGGTCAGGACATCCGAGATACGGGATTCTAATATGAGTATAGAGTGTTGGTCAATATTTCTTATACTTTTTGTCTCACATATTTCAGTGATAAGAACAGGCCTCTTCTAACACTACATGTTGGAAGATTTACAATACTGTCAGGATAACACTGCTTGGCATAGTTTGCCAACAATATATTGACATAGCTTTGTGAATGGGTATTTAATGGAAAAAATGAGCATAACAGTGGTCAGCATTGAAAGGGTAATGACACAGGATCCCATCTGCATATAAAGACAAAATATTTTCTTTTAGTGACATTTCCCAACCCAAGGTACTTTTCCTCCCTACAGAGTATTTAACAATACATGCAGACATGTTTTATTATCATATTTGGAATGGAACATTGTTAATGGTTAAAGAGAGGGCACCAAGGATACTGCTAAATATCCTATCCTGTGTGCAAAGGACGGTGCTATACCAGTGTGGCCAGGTGACAGAATATCCTAGATACAAGTTTTCAACAGAAGCATAATGTTTTGGCGATACATCAGCATTGAAGAATAGGTTTCCTGTTAATGTCGAGAAGAGATGTTGCTAAATATCCTCCATGATAACATGCTGGAAAAAAGAGTGCTTCAGGAGCTAGATGAATTTCCTGTTCTTTCAAAAGGTTATAAAACATTCTCACCAACCTGTTGGATGCACGGTAAGAGAGCTGCCGTGCTCTCCATAAATATTCATCACTATGGAAACCTTCCCACATCCATGCACTTCTATAACCTTAAATGGCAAGCGCATCTTTTCTAAGTATAGTGAAAAAAGAAGCAAATAAAGTCCTCTATGGGCATCCTATGGAACACCTGTCAATTCTGGAGCAGTGTCCTATGGAAAACTTGTCAATCCTGGACCAGTGTGTACAGCCTGCCTGTCCAATATGATCATGAAGGAAACAAACAATTCTGACATTCTGGCCTCCAGCCTAGAAACAATCCATTCAGAAAGTGTGGGATGGGGCCTTGATGGTACTTCCCAGGAAATTCAAAAGTACAATAAAGGACAAGAATCATTATTGAAAAAGGAGGCCACCTCGAAGTCTTTATACATAAGAACCAAGTAGATAGGCCAATCAATATGCTGAGATACCAAGTTCGTAAGAGGTTCCATCCAGGTGAGCCTTGAGTAGTCTCAAGGATGCTGGACATTGTTGCTTACGAGTTACCAAACGGCAGGCAAGGAGGAGGCTGCAGTCCCCTCTGACTCTGTGCTTCTTCACACACTAGAAGAAGAGAAAGCAGAATGCTTCCTTCCTGTTTTTGAAGGGCAGCACCGGGGTTTTGACAAGAATAGAAGTAAAAGATACACACGGCAGCAAGGAGTAAAATTTGAATCCATCCCTAAAAATTTCTACGAGAAGGGGAAATGGTGTAAACAAGCCATCTGTGTTGTGATGTGAAACACATTCCCTTGTGGTGGCCCTTGCGGGGTGCCTTGATTATGTTCAAAGATGGAGGAGAGCTGCTGCGGGACTGAAGGCAGCAAGAGTCCTGGTCGTCGTGTTTTCTAAATCTGCATAAAATCACTCCTGTGAGGAGATGAGACATTCAAAAGTCAGGCGATGGGTGAGATAGTATAAATCTAAGAATTAAATAAGACCCAGTATTGGCAAAGCAGAGCTTTGATACTGCTCTATATAAACACGAAAATGAACTGTTATATTTAGAAGCGAACAGATTCCCATGCAGTTTGTCCTTTTTCTATCTATAGTGCGGCTCCTTCTTGCCGTGCACTGTACATTTGATGGCAGCATGTGGCTGTGGCAAATGTCCCCAGGAACCGATCCAAATCAGAAGTTCGATTTTCTTCAAGCTCTTAAAACTGCTCCAGGGGTGCAAAGGGATTTTTGTTTCGCCTAAATTCTCATTGTCTTTTAAAGCACTGAAACACAGGTTATAGAATTTGGAGGTGGGGAGGACACATGAAAAAATCAGGTTTGCCCACTTTAAACAAGCATTTCATATTGATTTTTTAGGGGAGACAAATTGTTAATGAATATTTTGAGAAGTCATTTGTTCCATCTCCGTGAAATTCCTTCCTAGTTTTCCTCTTAAGATAAAGTGTGCACTTTTCTATCTCCGACTCACATGCTGTCCTTGGCTTTAGAGTCTACAGAGGATTGGTATGAAGGACAGCGTATGACTGTGGCAAATGTCCACCACCAGGATGCAAGGACACTCATGGATCCTCAGTTCTGCCTTCAATAATCAGAAGTAGTTTACTCTCATAAATAGGATAAGGATTAATTTTGATTGTGGAAAACTTGTAGGATATTTCTTAAAGTAATACTATTCAGCAATATAATGGGCATATTCAAAACACAATCTCAAAAGTCCATGTTAAGTTAAATGAAAGAGATTAGAGTGGAGGAGATACCTTATTTTTTGCTTATATTAAGCAGAACTGTAGAGACAAGAGTGGGACCAGTGACGGTCAGAGACTTGGGGAAGGGATGGCAAGAGAGAACGCTTAGGTTTGTGGTGACTGTGGGGTAAGTTGTACAGTTATCAGTTCACAGACCAATGCAGCTAATTGTGCAACCATGAATCAATACACCTATATAAAAGGTTTAAAACAAATGAAATATTAAGAAGTGATGCTGGAGTGAAAGCACTTGGCATGATTTCCATACAAACAGAATGGCTCCTGTCCCATAATCCCTAGCCTCAGCTTCACAGCCACATATTTTAAATGCAGTCTATATTTGAGTACAATCCCAGACCAGTTTTTTCTTTTTCACCTCTATCTTCTTTCTCACAAAGATCCAACAGTTTGTTTATATCCCTAAGTCTGGCTATCTTAGCCTCTGGATTTGGGATGGTACTTCTTTCTACCTTTGCTTTCTAGAATTGGCATGTGGATACTTGGTTCACAGAATTCTGTTCTGTTGCAGTGATCTATTATTTCTGAGCAAATCCCTCATGCTCCACAACGATGATGCAATATAAATTTATTCTCAAGAATTTGAATTCGTTCTTCACTCACTTTCGTTTATTGTGGCTATTTTTGTCAGTTTTTTTCATTAAAAATAGATGTAATCTGTGAGTATTTCATGAAGAAACTATGGCTTTATTATTTATATAGATTAATTTGAGGGCAATTAACATTTTGATAATAGTCTTTCCAGTAAAAGTTTTGTGCCTGCATTTATTTAAGTCATAGGCTGCATTCCTCAGGGAAGTTATGTAATTATTTCCATGTTGGTTCTGCTCACTGTTTGACAAATTATTCTAACAGTTTCTGTTTTTCTATTCTATTTCTAAAGTTATCAAGATTGTGCAAGGATGCAAAAGTCATCAGAATCTGAACAGATTTTAAAAAGACCGAACACTGTGAAATTCAGTCATTTTTCACAAATATTACATTATATATTAAGTCATTTGATTATTTTAGACCAAAAACATCAGAAACTTAGCCAATTATAAAGAGAAACCAAATATTGTAACATACACACACACACAGAGAGAGAGAGAGAGAGAGAGAGAGAGAGAGAGAGAGAGACAGACAGACAGACAGACAGACAGACAGACAGAGACAGAGACAGAGAAAGAGTAAAAATAAGAAAATCTGGAGATTGTGTAGGATCATCTTCAAATATACTTCTTTTTTTGTTTTGTTTTGTTTTTTATTTATTTTTTATTGATATATTTTTTATTTACATTTCAAATGATTTCCCCTTTTCTGGACCCCCACTCCCCGAAAGTCTCATCAGCCCCCTTCCCTCCCCCTGTTTTCCTACCCAACCCTTCCCACTTCCCTGTTCTGGTTTTGCCCTATACTGCTTCACTGAATCTTTTCAGAACAAGGGGCCACTCCTCTGTTCTTCTTGTACCTCATTTGATGTGTGGATTCTGTTTTGGGTATTCCAGTTTTCTAGGTTAACACCCACTTATTAGTGAGTGCATACCATGATTCATCTTTTGAGTCTGGGTTACCTCACTTAGTATGATGTTCTCCAGCTCCATCCATCTGCCTAAGAATTTCATGAATTCATTGTTTCTAATGGCTGAATAGTACTCCATTGTGTAGATATACCACATTTTTTGCATCCACTCTTCTGTTGAGGGACATCTGGGTTCTTTCCAGCTTTTGGCAATTATAAATAGGGCTGCTATGAACATAGAGGAACATGTATCCTTATTACATGCTGGGGAATCCTCTGGGTATATGCCCAGGAGTGGTACAGCAGGATCTTCTGGAAGTGAGGTGCCCAGTTTTCAGAGGAACCGCCAGACTGATTTCCAGAGTGGTTGTACCAATTTGCAACCCCACCAGCAGTGGAGGAGTGTTCCTCTTTCTCCACATCCTTGCCAACATCTGCTGTCTCCTGAATTTTTAATCTTAGCCATTCTGACTGGTGTAAGGTGAAATCTCAGGGTTGTTTTGATTTGCATATCCCTAATGACTAATGAAATTGAGCATTTTTTAAGATGCTTCTCCACCATCCAAAGTTCTTCAGGTGAAAATTCTTTGTTTAACTCTGTACTCCATTTTTTAAATAGAGTTATTTGGTTTTCTGGAGTCTAACTTATATATATATATTGGATATTAGCCCTCTATCTGATGTAGGGTTGGTGAAGATCTTTCCCCAATTTGTTGGTTGCCGATTTGCCCTTTTGATGGTGCCCTTTGCATTACAGAAACTTTGTAATTTTATGAGGTCCCATTTATCAGTTCTTGATCTTAGAGCATAAGCTATTGGTGATCTGTTCAGGAACTTTCCCCCTGTACCGATGTCCTCAAGGGTCTTCCCCAGTTTCTTTTCTATTAGCTTCAGAGTGTCTGGCTTTATGTGGAGGTCCTTGATCCATTTGGAGTTGAGCTTAGTACAAGGAGACAAGGATAGATCAATTCCCATTCTTCTGCATGCTGACCTCCAGTTGAACCAGCACCATTTGTTGAAAAGGCTATCTTTTTTCCATTGGATGTTTTCCGCCCCTTTGTCGATGATCAAGTGGCCATAGGTGTGTGGGTTCATTTCTGAAACTTCAATCCTGTTCCATTGATCCGCCTGCCTGTCACTATACCAATACCATGCAGTTTTTAACACTATTGCTCTGTAGTATTGCTTGAGGTCAGGGATGCTGATACTTCCAGAATTTCTTTTATTGTTGAGAATAGTTTTAGCTATCCTGGGTTTTTTGTTATTCCAGATGAATTTGAAGATTGTTCTTTCTAACTCTGTGAAGAATTGAGTTGGGATTTTGATGGGTATTGCATTGAATCTGTATATTGCTTTTGGCAAAATGGCCATTTTAACTATATTAATCCTGCCAATCCATGAGCATGGGAGGTTTTTCCATTTTTTGAGGTCTTCTTCCATTTCCTTCTTTATAGACTTGAAGTTCTTGTCATATAGATCTTTCACATGTTTGGTAAGAGTCACCCCAAGATACTTTATACTGTTTGTGGCTATTGTGAAGGGGGTCATTTCCCTAATTTCTTCCTCAGCCTGCTTATCCTTTGAGTATAGGAAGGCTACTGATTTGCTTGAGTTGATTTTATAACCTGCCACTTTGCTGAAGTTGTTTATCAGCTGTAAGAGTTCTCTAGTGGAATTTTTTGGGCCACTTAGGTAGACTATCATATCATCTGCAAATAATGATAGTTTGACTTCTTCCTTTCTAATTTGTATCCCTTTGACCTCCTTATGTAGTCTAATTGCCCGAGCTAGTACCTCAAGTACAATATTGAAAAGATAAGGAGAAAGTGAGCAGCCTTGTCTAGTCCCTGATTTTAGTGGGATTGCTTCAAGTTTCTCTCCATTTAGTTTGATGCTGGCTACCAGTTTCCTGTATATTGCTTTAACGATATTTAGGTATGGGCCTTGAATTCCTGTTCTTTCCAAGACTTTAAGCATGAAAGGATGCTGAATTTTGTCAAATGCTTTTTCAGCATCCAATGAAATGACCATGTGGTTTTTTTCTTTGAGTTTGTTTATGTAGTGGATTGCATTGATGGATTTCTGTATATTGAACCAACCCTGCATCTCTGGGATAAAGTCTACTTGATCATGGTGAATGATTGTTTTGATGTGTTCTTGGATTCGGTTGGCAAGAATTTTATTGAGTATTTTTGCATCGATGTTCATAAGGGAAATTGGTCTGAAGTTTTCTTTCTCTGTTGGATCTTTGTGTGGTTTTGGTATCAGCGTAATTGTGGCTTCATAGAAGGAATTGGGTAGTGTTCCTTCTGTTTCTATTTTGTGGAATAGTTTGAAGAGTATTGGTGTTAAGTCTTCTTTGAAGGTCTGATAGAATTCTGCACTGAAACCATCTGGTCCTGTGCGTTTTTTGGTTGGAAGACTTTCTATGACCCCTTCTATTTCTTTAGGGGTTATGGGACTGTTTAGATGATCTGTTTGGTCCTGATTTAATTTTGGTATTTGGTATCTGTCTAGGAAATTGTCCATTTCCTCCAGATTCCAATTGTGTTGAGTATAGGCTTTTGTAGTAGGATCTGATGATTTTTTGGATTTCCTCAGTTTCTGTTGTAATATCTCCCTTTTCAGTTCTAAGTTTGTTAATTTGGATACTTTCTCTGTGCCCTTTGGTCAGTCTGGCTAAGGGTTTATCTATCTTGTTGATTTTCTCAAAGAACCAGTTCTCTTTGTTTCCACATGATTGATTTCAGCCCTGAGTTTGATGATTTCCTGTCTTCTACTCCTCCTGGGGAAATTGGCTTCTTTTTGTTCCAGGGCTTTCAGGTGTGTCGTTAAGCTGCTAGTGTATGCTCTCTCCATTTTCTTTTTGGAGGCACTCAGGGCTATGAGTTTTCCTCTTAGCACTGCTTTCATTGTGTCTCAAAGATTTGGGTATGTTGTGCCTTCATTTTCATTAAATTCTAAAGTCTCTGATCAGACTCCTTCGAACAAGTGGTTCTCAGAACATGAAAGAAAATGCTCTGGGTTTTTTGTTTCATTTGTTTTTGGTTTTTGGTTTTGGTTTTGGTTTTTTTAGACCTGTTCATAATGATTGGAAAAATGTGCTTTTATAATTATATCAGAAAAATACTTTTTATAAAAATTCCTGGCATTTGACCTTTCTTATTCTATAAATTAGCTCAGATGTCCACATTCATTTCGTTAGATAAAAATAAGAACATTTCACAAATTTATTTTTATTTTTAGGTTAATTCCCAATGTTCCCTCCCACACCCACCTCATGGATTTTTAATAGATATTCATGTGAAAATATCGTCTCAGTTTAAAAAAAAAGATTTACTTCCAGGGAGCAGCTTCTAGGTTCCCTGAGAAAATGAAGTTTCTCTGTTACTGGATAATTTTCTACTATTAAACAGTCTGTTCTCATGGAAATGAACCCACCCTACTCTCAAGGTTCCAACCCTCCTTCACAGAGTACAGTAGTCACTCCTAGAATAGCCTTTCCAAATTATCATACTGGATGTTCCATGCATTACTGCTGAAATATGGAAACCACATTTAAAAAACACCTTTGGAAAGATGTGCTACAATTTATATCAAAAAGTTTTACGTAAAGATGTGATCTGTATCTGTGTGACATTCATGTTTAGGTGACATCCATTTCAGCTTGTGGCATCAGGACTACACTGTTCTTGTCAGCTGAGGAGCCAAAGCCTTTCTTACTATGTAAGAAGCAAAACATTTTTATTTTATGGAAAAATTTGAAATGACTCTTCCCTAACATTTCCTGGGTTCAAAACCTTGTTAATAGTAGTTCCTTGACAGATAATTTTCATTGTGAACACATGAGCATGGGATATGTGAAGTTTCTAATAGTATATGCATATTCTAATTTATCTAAACACATTATAAAGTTTTCCTTTCAGACACTTTTTCCACATCTGTATTTAAATTTGTGTTGTCTACCTAATAGATTTGAATGAGTTTTTGATATAATCAACTTTTACATTTATCTTTCTCCCTTATCTTTTTTTCTTAGTCTAATGGCATTGACCTTCTATATTTTTCTCTGCAGAAAATATGAGCATTATAGTTTTCAACTATTTATGTTTTTTAATTTTTTGTTACATTGTCTTCATGGATTAAATACAGATTTAGATTTCAGATTAAATATGAATTTATAATATTGTTTCTGCTAATCACTTATTCATCGTTCTCCAGGCAAACTCTGTTTGTTTCTTTGTTTTTCCATTCAAAATCTGTTTTGATTTGTTTAATTTGGGGTCCATGGAGGGTGGTGGAAATGACACAGCTTTATCCCTGGAAATAAGTGTCTTGTTTTTATCTTCTCAATGGGACTTTTTCCTTTGCTAAGTAATCCACCATTTCATAAAACTAAATGATCACTCTCAAAGCATGGTGCAGTGTGCACACAAGTCTCTACTCACTGACAATGAAGTGTGCACACAAGTCTATTCACTCTCAGTGCAGTGTCCACATAGGTGTCTATTCTCTTTCTATTCTCTTGTATAGAGGGCAAGTCCTCTGTTCTGGGAGACCGTAGAGGGCAGGACATTTCTAGGACAGTATTCATTTCCCTTCTCTCTCCTATCCTCTGACCTGGCTGGCCTTCTATTTTCTCTTTTTGTCACATAGTCCTTTCCTCTGTCCTCCTTCTCTGCCATGTCTTAAGAGCTCTGTCAGGACATCAAGACAAGAGCTGTCTGTCCCCCATCTGTGACACACACTTCTGGCTCCACATGAATCAAGAGTTGCCCTGTTTTCCACCTGGCCTCCTCCTTCCAGTCTCCGTGATGTCCCTTCCCAGGCATAAGCTGCACCCTGGGTCCCACCCACATCCATCTAGTGAGGATGAGCTGAGCTGCATGTCTGTTCCTCAGTCCAATGGAGCAGCTCTGTTCTCTAGTGCTAACCTGAGTCTTTGATGCTTTCCCTCCCCCCTCTGCACTGGCTCCTGAGCTCACAGAACACAGCCTTGTCTGAACAGCCTACATGTGGATCTAGTCTAGCTGAGCTAGAGTCTTGGAATTCTATCCTCTGCTAGCTATTAGACATTTTCACTTAAAGAGTTCACAGAAAATTCAAATTCAACATGTAGTAAATGCCAACTCGCTGTCCCCTCAATTCTCCCGAATACTCATCTGCTCTATTTAGATGACATCACCTTCTACTCTGAAAACAAGTTCCCTTTGATTCATCTATCTTCCTCTTCATGTAGGTTATACTATTATGAGCATCCTCTCAATAACTCCATCTGCTTCTGGCCATGTCTGCATGCTCTCTCGGTGCCACTTCAGGCCACCACTAGGTACAATGCAAACAACTTCTTTTGTGTGCTCTCACTTGGTTTCCATCTTACCCGACATTCCACACTGATGAACCTCTGGACATCCAAGATGCTGTTAGGGTCTCAGGTCGGCACTCACTCAGTCCAGCTGGAATATTCTCCTGTAAAGCATCGGAACCAATGCATGTGCAGAATGAACACAAGTCGCTATTTCTTCCCAGACACCAAATGACCAGACCTGAGAGGGCGAGGTCCATACTGAACCATCACTGAGAGGGAAGATGTTTACTTCTTTGCCGTTTAGTTTCCATCTCTGATATGTAGATTTTTATACTCTAAAGAAGTCAGAGTCGCAATAGGAGGCACAAAAGTGTCTGAAAAACAAAGTTGGTGAACTGAAAAGAAATACTTCGATTTATACTTTTTGCTATCTAGATCGCTGCAACAATGCTATAGAAGAAATAAATGCTTAAAAATAATAACACAAACCATAATATCTAAGGGACTGTTTTGTACAAGCAGGTTCTTTTTTTCAGTATTTTTTTAAATTAGATATTTACTTTATTCACACGCCAAATGGTATCCCCTTTCCACATTACTCCTCTGAAAACCCCCCATCCCATGCTCTCTTCCCCTGCTCACCCCCCTCCCGGATTTCCTGACTTGCATTCCTCTATTCTGGGGAATGGAGCCTTCCCAGGTTCGATGTCCTCTTCTCTCATTGATGTCTGAAATGGTCATCTTCTGCTATATATGTAGATGGAGCCTTGGGTCCCTCCATGTGCACTCTTTGGTTGGTGGTTTAGTCCCTGGGGGTACTGGTTGGTACATATTTTTGTTCTTCCTGCAGGGCTACAAACCTTATCATCTCTGTGAGTCCTATCTCTAACCCTAACCCTAACCCTAACCCTAACCCTAACCCTAACCTAACCCTAACCCTAACCCTAACCCTAACCCTAACCCTAACCCTAACCTAACCCTAACCCTAACCCTAACCCTAACCCTAACCCTAACCCTATTGGGGACCCTATGCTCATTCCATTGGTTGACTGTGAGTCATGGGTTTTTTGATCCACTTTCCAATAAGGATCAAAGTATCCACACTTTGGTCTTCCTTCTTCTTTAGCTTCATGTGGTCTGTGAGTTGTATCTTGGGTATTCCGAGCTTTGGAGCTAATATCCACTTATCAGCAAGTACATACTGTGTGTGTTCTTTTGTGATTAGGTTACCTCACTCAGGATGATATTTTCTAGTTCTGTCCATTTGCCTAAGGATTTCATGAAGTCATTGTTTTTAATAGCTGAGTAGTACTTCATTGTGCAAATGTACCGCATTTTCTGTATCCATTCCTCTGTTGAAGAACATCTGGGTCCGTTCCAGCTTCTGGCTATTATAAATAATGCTGCTCAAAGATCCAACAAAGAAAGAGAACTTCAGACCAATTTCCCTTATGAACATTGATGCAAAAATACTCAATAAAATTCTTGCCAACCGAATCCAAGAACACATCAAAACGATCATCCACCATGATCAAGTAGGCTTTATCCCGGGAATGCAGGGTTGGTTCAATATACGGAAATCCATCAATACAATCCACTACATAAACAAACTTAAATAACAAAACCACATGGTCATTTCATTGGATGCTGAAAAAGCATTTGACAAAATTCAGCATCCTTTCATGCTTAAAGTCTTGGAGAGAACAGGAATTCAAGGCCCATACCTAAACATAGTAAAAGCAATATACAGCAAACCGGTAGCCAGCATCAAACTAAATGGAGAGATACTTGAAGCAATCCCACTGAAATCAGGGACCAGACAAGGCTGCCCCCTTTCTCCTTATCTTTTCAATATTGTACTTGAGGTACTAGCTTGGGCAATTCGACAACATAAGGAGGTCAAAGGGATACAAATTAGAAAGGAAGAAGTCAAACTATCATTATTTGCAGACGACATGACAGTCTACCTAAGTGACCCAAAAAACTCCACTAAAGAGCTCCTACAGCTGATAAACAACTTCAGCAAAGTGGCAGGTTATAAAATCAACTCAAGCAAATCAGTGGCCTTCCTATACTCAAAGGATAAGCAGGCTGAGAAAGAAATTAGGGAAATGACCCCCTTCACAATAGCCACAAACTGTATAAAGTATCTTGGGGTGACTCTTACCAAACATGTGAAAGATCTGTATGACAAGAACTTCAAGACTCTGAAGAAGGAAATGGAAGAAGACCTCAACAAATGGGAAAACCTCCCATGCTCATGGATCGGTAGAATCAATATAGTTAAAATGGCCATTTTGCCAAAAGCAATATACAGATTCAATGCAATACCCATCAAAATCCCAACTCAATTCTTCACAGAGTTAGAAAGAGCAATTATCAAATTCATCTGGAACAACAAAAAACCCAGGATAGCTAAAACTATTCTCAGCAACAAAAGAAAATCTGGGGAAATCAGTATCCCTGACCTCAAGCAATACTACAGAGCAATAGTGTTAAAAACTGCATGGTATTGGTACAGTGACAGGCAGGAGGATCAATGGAACAGGATTGAAGATCCAGAAATGAACCCACACACCTATGGCCACTTGATCCTCGACAAAGAGGCTGAAAACATCCAATGTAAAAAAGATAGCCTTTTCAACAAATGGTGCTGGTTCAACTGGAGGTCAGCATGCAGAAGAATGCGAATTGATCCATCCTTGTCTCCTTGTACTAAGCTCAAATTCAAATGGATCAAGGACCTCCACATAAAGCCAGACACTCTGAAGCTAATAGAAAAGAAACTGGGGAAGACCCTTGAGGACATCGGTACAGGGAGAAAGTTTCTGAACAGAACACCAATAGCGTATGCTCTAAGAGCAAGAATTGACAAATGGGACCTCATAAAGTTACAGAGTTTCTGTAAGGCAAAGGACACCATCAAGAGGACAGATCGGCAACCAACAAATTGGGAAAAGATCTTCACCAATCCTACATCAGATAGAGGGCTAATATCCAATATATATAAAGAACTCAATAAGTTAGACTCCAGAAAACCAAACAACCCTATTAAAAAATGGGGTACAGAGTTAAACAAAGAATTCTCACCTGAAGAACTTCGGATGGTGGAGAAGCATCTTAAAAAATGCTCAACTTCATTAGTCATTAGGGAAATGCAAATCAAAACAACCCTAAGATTTCATCTTACACCAGTCAGAATGGCTAAGATTAAAAATTCAGGAGACAGCAGGTGTTGGAGAGGGTGTGGAGAAAGAGGAACACTCCTCCACTGCTGGTGGGGTTGCAAATTGGTACAACCACTCTGGAAATCAGTCTGGCGGTTCCTCCGAAAACTGGGCACCTCACTTCCAGAAGATCCTGCTATACCACTCCTGGGCATATATCCAGAGGATTCCCCACATGTAATAAGGATACATGCTCTACTATGTTCATAGCAGCCCTATTTATAATTGCCAGATGCTCTAAAGAACCCAGGTATCCCTCAACAGAAGAGTGGATGCAAAAAATGTGGTATATCTACACAATGGAGTACTATTCAGCCATTAGAAACAATGAATTCATGAAATTCGTAGGCAAATGGATGGAGGTAGAGAACATCATACTAAGTGAGGTAACCCAGACTCAAAAGGTGAATCATGGTATGCACTCACTAATAAGTGGTTATTAACCTAGAAAACTGGAATACCCAAAACATAATCCACACATCAAATGAGATACAAGAAGAAAGGAGGAGTAGCCCCTGGTTCTGGAAAGACTCAGTGAAACAGTATTCGGCAAAACCAGAACGGGGAAGTGGGAAGGGGTGGGAGGGAGGACAGGGGAAGAGAAGGGGGCTTATGGGACTTTCAGGGAGTGGGGGGGCTAGAAAAGGGGAAATCATTTGAAATGTAAATAAATTATATCGAATAAAAAAAAGTAAAAAAAAAAAAGAAGCTTCGTTTTCCACCTTAAAAAAAATAATAATAATGCTGCTATGAACATAGTAGAGCAAGCAGGCAAAGAAGAGTGAGTCTTCCTTCTTCCAATGACCTTATGTAGGTTTCCAGCAGAGAGTGCGCCCCAGATTAAAGGCGTGTGACACCACACCTTTAATCCCAGATGCCAGATGTCCTTGAACTCAGAGATCTCCTTGTCTTAATCTTCTGTGCTTCAATATCTCCATGCCAAGATCCAGGTCAGAAACTTGTATCTCTGAGCCTCCAGATTAGGATCAGGTGAGCCTTCTAATTCTGGATTGTAGTTCATTCCAGATACAGTCAAGTTGACAACCAGGAAGAGCCACTACAGTCCACCTCTTGTCAACTTGACACAAATAATATCTCATGTCCACATGAAACAATAACAAGGTCATGAATACACCTAACATGATATAATTATTCCTCGTACAATCACAAACACATTTGTAAATTTACAATTGGGCAATGTCCCTTGGGAACATTCTTTTAGTGTCTCAATACCGATTGATGTTAAAGAAATTGGAAGAAAGACAAATGCATCCTTAACAAAATAAGATAGAAGCAATCATTTTACTTATAATACTCGTTTCTACAACTGGTTGCATGGCCTTAGCTGGTATTTATAACCACCTTCCTCTGCTAACCATGCTGTATTTCCTTCACCTTTGGCAAGCACCTCAGCAGGTCTTGGCTCTTTTCCTGCAGGATTGACCCATACTTTCATTCCTGATGGGTCTGTGTCCTTTGTCATCCTGCTTGGATTAGGCTGTTGTAGTTTCCCACTGACTTTAATCACAGACATGGTAGTACTAAAAGACGCCCTAAAGGATCTCCTGCACTCCAGACATAATCCTGCAATCTAATTTCTCCATGGTAATTTGGATACATCACCCCTCCAAAAATTGTTATTCCTTTCTTAGTCTCTTGGTTTAAAGACATTAGAAACCCAAAATGGCCAGGGGGAAGTCTGAGCTTCCAGTTCAATGGAGTGCTTGTTGTGGCTCCTGATAGGAGTACTCCTCAGTCTAGAACCAAAACTTCTAGGCCAGCAGAACCTAAAGATGGGGACAGGAAGCAAAAATTTTCCTAGAGGGTCACTAGGAGTGATAGTGAGTGGAACTATTCCCTTTTCCATCCCTTGATTCCTGGACCCATGGATCCTGGCTACAGGAGAAACTGTACCATATATCAGACCCTGATTCAAAGCATATACTGCCTTCTGAAGAACTCTGCCCCAGCCTTCTAGCTATTGCCACATAATTGGTGCTGTAACTGTGTCTTCAAAGTCAATTCCATCTTTCTATCAGACCACCTGCTTCAAGATGATGGAGCATCTTCTGGGTATATTTCCAGGAGTGGTATAGCTGGGTCCTCAGGTAGTACCATGTCCACTTTTCTGAGGAACCACCAAACTGATTTCCAGAGTGGTTTTTTTTTAATATTTTTATTTTCTTTATTTTTTGTTTACATTCCAAATGATTTCCCCTTTCCCGGATCCCCCCTCCCCATATGTCCCATAAATCTTCTTCTCTCCATCCATTCTCCAATCACCTCCCTCCTTTTTTTCTCTGTCCTTATATTCCCCTCCAATGCTAGATCAATCCTTTCCAGGATCAGGACCTGCTCCATACTTCTTCATGGGAGTTATTTGTTATGCGATTTGTGCCTTGGGTATTCAGGGCCAGCTTGCAATCCCACCAGTTCTTGATTTAACTTAAAAAAAAAAAACACATATGAAGTAACATCAAGATACAGATTCTTCAGAAGTGAAGCTTTAGGTATGTCATTAAATAAAGAACTCCAGCCTGAAGAAAGACAGGCTGAAGTCACAAGAAACAGGAACTTATGAATAAAGGAAGAAAGTCACAATCTTTTGGGAAAATATCAGGATATGATACTCAAATTATTATAGCATTCACCTGGTTTTTAATCACAAAATATAATACAGGCATCTCAACTATTTTTTGTTTACCTTACTCTTCCTATTTCCAAATATCAAATTCCAATGGATTAGCATAAAGATCTGTATAGTGTGTCACCACAGGTACCAGAGTAAAGATCAAGACTTGAATGACAAATATTTGAGAAAAGGCATCATCTAATGAAATTTAAGTTTTTTCCCAAAACCTTAGATTGTGGTCTAAGTAGCAGTGGTACTGCACGTTCAGTGCCAAAAGTATTAGAAGAAGGATACACAGCCAAACTCAGCTACAAATGGACCAAAGCCCTCAACACTGAACCTTACCAAAGATAAAGTGGAGATAGCCTTGTATTCATTGACACAAAAGCAGACTTTCTGAACAGAATACCATTAGTGCAAGTCCTAAGAGCAAGAACTAATAAGTGGGACTTAATGATACTCAGATGCTCCTGTAAGGTCAAAGCAGAATCCTAAAGAATGGAAAATAAAAGTTTTTAACAAAGTACACACTCTGTAGAGGGATAAATATCCAAAATATATAAAGAACTCAAAAAACTATATATCAAGAAACCAAATAATCTAATTTAAAATGGGGTATAGATCTAAACAGAGTATTCTCAATAGAGGGAATAAAAATGGTTGAGAAACAAAGAAATATTCAACCTTAGCCATCAGGGAAATGCAAACCAAAACTACTTTGAGATTTCATCTTACACACATCTTCAGGGTTAGGATCATAACACAAGTGATAACTTCAAGGCTGATGAAGGTGTGGAATAAGGGGAATAATGATCCTTTGCAAATAAGGATGCAATAGTATAAAAATCAGTGTTCCTCAGAAAGATGGGAATCAATCCACCTCGAGATCTAGCTATACCACTCTCTGACATATACCCAAAGGATGCTTCATCCTACCTTTTAAAATGTAGCACCTTTACAAAATGGAATATTATTCACAAGGCTAGAATTACAGTGAAGCAATGGAATAAGTAACACAGGGTGACCTCCCTTTAAGTTTCTGTGGAGGTTGGCTTACTTGGTGAAGAAATGGCACCTAGGAACTTGAATCAAAATAGGACTTAGGTCAGAGAGATTGTATGGTGGAATAATTGACTGTAAATTTGACTTTTAATAAAGCATTCTTGACTTATTATAGCCATAGAAACAAAAACTGGTAGATAACTACTAACAGAACAACGTATCCCTCCTAAGTATAGGACGCTCTGCAAAGCGAGGGAGTAATGCAAAAATAACTTGCATGGTTTTTTATTAGAGCAAGTATCAGATAAGCTGTCTACTTATGAGAAAATGTAGGAAACTTATAAACCTAGGAGTAGTGAGTAAATATTTTTGTTCAAGTTTTCATTTGTTCTCAGATAGAGACTTGTCAAAATAAGTAAACTGAAATTTTGTACATAAAAAAACCTTGTGCAATTTGAATAGTTTTAATGACCCACACACATAATCAACTTATATCTCCAAATTCATTACAAAAACAGCTTTCAAAATGACAACCAAATACTTTTTAAAAAATCTTTAACCCTAAAACATTAATTACTGCTAGAATTTCATTTTCTTTCTATTTTTTAAACAAAGTATACAATCATATCCTTAATCCAGAGAGAGGCAGGAAATTATATTTTATAAACAAAATCATCCTGAATATTTTGCAATTTTATCTTCTTCTAAATTATTTATGATGTAATATGCAGAATAAGATGTGTATAAATGAATTTTGACTAAATATTCACAGTTTGGGAATATCTGGGTTCATTTGACAATGCTTTTCAAAACTTTTAAGCATAAAAATACTTTACATTTAAAGGGCAGTGCTGTCCAGAGGCCATTGCTGAAGCCTGCACTGTGATGGATAATCCTATGGGTCTTATCCATACACTATATCCATACATATTTAAGTATCAGGATATATCTGGTTAGAAAACCAGACACAATCATGGTCTGGAGGAAAAGAACCATGTTATATTAGCATTTATAAAAGTAAATAACCTTAGGTTTGTCAAATAGTTGATTTGCACTTAAGAACACACAGCATACACTATTCACTATTCAGCGCAGAATGTAAGGTTCATACTAAAGATAAGCAGAAGTAACATCTGGATCCATCAACTGCACTTGGCCTTCCATTGTGATGAATATAAAAGGCCTGGGAATTAAAAGTTAGAAATGCTCGCATTTTAAAACAATAACTTATACCATAAACTGGACTCTGGTCTTTCCAAATTGTATGTGTTGGAATCCCAATCTCCAGTCTTAGCATGTATCCTTATTTGGAGGTAAGGTGCTTGCACATGTGTAGAGTACATAGTGGAGTAAGATGTGCCTCAAATCTAACATGACTGGCTTCCTTATAAAAAGGAGAAATTTAGACACAAGCTTGCATAAAGGGACAGTAGCACATGGAGATGAAGACAGAGACCAGAGTAAAGGGGACTGTTTGTTTCTAGAAGCTAATGATGTGGAAGAATGTTACCAAACCTCCTGAATGCAACTACAAAGCATGGGAGCATTCTTCCCCACAGTCCTCTGTTGACGTCTCAATCTTGGAACATACTGCTTTCTAAACTGAAAGAATCAGTTTCTGTCATCGAAGGCCCTCAGATAAATCACTAAGTCATACAGCCTTAGAAAAGTTATACAACTTGCATAGAGAAGTTCTGGGCTTTCAGCATCTCTAAGTGATACTGGGCTGATTAACTAGAAAAGTGTTGTGGCTACCTGTTTCCTGGGAAGACCTCCAGTCTGTCTAGTCATTGCCTATGTGATGGTCAATCTTGACTAAAATCTTGATTCCATTAAGAGTTGCCTAGAAACTAAAAAAGCCCACTTCTGTGGATGTCAGTGAAGAATTATGTGTGGAGAATGAATAAGTGGCAGAACCACCTTGAATGTGGGCAGCATCACTTAATGAGGACACAGCTAGATAAGATTAAAAGGGGATAGGATGAAGCCAGCTATCTTAAACACTCTTCCTCTCTGCTTCCTGTCTGCATCTGTTCCATCACATGATCCCTGCCATGCCATCCTGAAACTATGAGCCCAGATAATATTGTCTCCATTAAGGTATTTTACTCAGGTGCGTGTTAGAACAGTATAAATCTAATACAGCTTCTTTCATGCCTGATAACACTAAAGAAAAACAGATCAGGAACTTTTGGTCGGTGTGTAAGGTATGTATATACTGGGACAATATACATTTTTATGTTCTTCAAAAATAAACAGAGCTATCAGTATTTAAATGAAAAACAGGGGGTGCTTTAAAGGTTACCCAGAGAGTTTCCAAATACCTCTGACTTTTAAAATGTTTTACCAAGGGGGGAGGGTAGAGAATCATCAAACTAGAAACAATTACAGACAGCTACAATTACACTCATGAAGATATGGGCTCTGAAGGCTCCTTATATAAAGAGTGAGATAAGAGGTGTCACATGTTGCTGAAGAGAACTGTTAGATACAAGAAAAAAAGCTAGAAAAAATGTCTAGACACAAAAAAGATGGGATTAAAGACAAACATATGCTGGCTAGGCAGATACTCTCTGCTCCAGTTCCACTTTGAACAAGCATAAGTCATGAAGTAGCGACAAATTACATCCCAGACTCCTAGAAATATTGATCACAAAACCAGTGAAATAGCCTTTGAGGATTAGTTGAGGATAAGAGAGTATACAGAAAACTGAAAATGGATAAAACAACTACACTTCCCAGACAGACACCCATGGGAAATCTTCAGGTATTCCAGACCAATGTTTCTGAAAGAATTTAAATAGATAATCATGTAAATATATTTGATATACTAAAGAGAAAGTGATAAAAATTAGAATTTACATTTGGTTTAAAAATAAGTACAGATGTACTGAGAAGGCAAGCCACTCCTTATTCTGGAGTCCCCTCACCTTTCCTAGCCCTATTGGTCTTTAGGTTGCTATTGAGTATACCTAGGATGCTTTTGCCTAATGATCTCTGGGAAACTGCTCCCACATTCTGAAAGTTCCTCTTAAAATAATCTTTGTACTCTCTGTCTTAAATGTTTCAATCCAGTGTCTCCTCTTCCTGGAGGCCTTCCCTGAAGACCTTGTATAATGTTGCAGCCCACTTGTAATAACCTCCATGCCCTGTTCTAACTTATTTTAGTTCATAGCCAGATTGTTTCTTTAATAAAATTACATGCACTGAGCCATGAGCACTACTTCTTTAGAGGCCTTTAAAATGCTCATTTGTTTAATCCTAGCAACCCTGGGATGTTTGAAGACATGGTTTTTGTTTTGCTTTATTTTACCCTAGTCATTGTACTATGGTATATAGAACAACACTTTGTTAAACTAATAGTCTATCATGCTAGAAGAGCCTGGATATCAGAATATTTTCTTTACAGAAAGGCACCTTCGTTGTTGAAGATGGGGACAGATGATTATTAATCTTTGATTCTGGTACTTGGAAAAGTGCCTGGCTTATATATTGAGAAAACAGAGAGGAGAAGAAAGCTGGCAACAGAATCTAGAAATGCAAGATGCATTTTGGAACAGGAAATAAAACATCCCAGTGTCCCAGAACTGCTGATAAAAGAAGTATGTCCCAATGATAGAGTGCTCCTCTATGAACAAAAATGATAGAGACGGCCAGTAGCCTTCACGGTCAATTACCCAGTCTCTGAGTCAGTAGTAACATTGTCACCAAATAAGATAGGGGGTTAAGTGCAAAATATGCATCAAGTATTCCCCATATTCAGGTATATTGAATGGTACCAGCATAAGTACTAAAAGGCCAGTGAAGAAGGATGGGAACCATCTCCTGGCTACAAAGACAAATAGTGTGACAAGGAAGGATCTGGTATTCGAAATTGCTTCAAGCACAAGTAGAAAAACATTTGCAATAAAGAATGCACAACAATATGAGGGACAGCACCAAGTTCCCAATGGCTGCTGGGGGAAGGGCAGATGCTTGCAGAGAGAATCGGGATCACAGTAGGCTGGCAAAATACAATTCTTGGGAGCTCTGCTGTTCCTAACACGAATGTGTGTATTCATGATCACAATCAACAAAAGACAGGGTTCCTAGAATAAATGAGTGTAAGGAGAATATTAATACAAATCAGCCTCTGACTTCAACACGCCCCTACCTAGTGCTGTTAGCATTTGAAAGAAAAACATTCAGATTCCTATTCTATTGGGGAATATTAACATAATGTGGTTTTGAAAATTTTAAAAAGACCTCATAATTAATTTAATCACCATTTTGCATAGCGTTCCCACTTGTGATCTGCATTTTTGCTTTAAGATTCTTACGATATAGCTGTCATTCTGATCTAATGAAATGCCTCTTACTGAGGAAGAGAGGAAATTTTCAAATGTTGAGGCTATGCAGAAATGGAGAATGAAACATGTGTCTGTCACTGCAATTTCACCATGGTAGACTAATTGCAGAGGCCTGTGGGTATGGATTGATGCTGTTGAGTAGGCAGCCCTTTACTGCCATCGCATTCAGGGTGATTTGCATAGCATGGCTCATAGTGTTTTATGATTTTTCTTTTAAAAATAATTCTACTTGTTAGTCACTAAATCTGTTTAACCCTTCCAGTGCTGCCTAGCATGTGAGGCATGTCGAAGATAGAATACATTCATCTCTCAGCTGATGAGTTTAGAGCAGGGTCTCTAGTTGCTGCTGCACACTTCAGGATTCTTTTATCCCTTGAAATTGATGCTATAGACTGGATTTCCTAGTAACCAAAGAGTATTGATAATGTGTCAACTTGTTTGGGTGAAAGGATGCCCAGATACCTGGCCAAGAACATATTTTTATGGGTGTCACTGCAAAGTTGTTTGCAGAAGGGATTAGCTTTGGAATATGTAGGGAAGGATCTTGTGGATAAAGTCCATGCCATGGAAAATCTGACTAGAGGGGAAGACTCAAGCAAGGATGAACCTCTCTTTGATCTGAAGCCATCTCTTGTCCTTTGCACCAGTGTTCTTGGAACTTGCATCTTTAGATGCAGCCTGGGCTTGTCCTATTGAGGTCTTTATTCATGGGCCCCCATGCTTTAGCTGTATCACTGTCTCTACCATCTCTCTGCTTGCAGTTCACAGGAGACAGACTGTGGTACTTCTCAGCATTTTCATGAGTCACTTCTGAATATATCTCTTCTATTTGTCTACATAAATGATATGAATTCTGTGCCTCTGGCAGACACTAATATACAAATCCAAAGACAGATAGGTATTCTGGAAATCGATGGAATATTCACAGGGATGATACATATAGAAAAGAAGAAAGAAAAGCTAGAACCAAAGAGAACCTGGACTACAAATAGTCAAAATGGACGCCTGAAAGTGGCAGAGTGTGTCAGACACAATAGAAGCTGAAGTGGAGGGCTGGGTCTTCATAATCACACCCTGCTAGCTCATTAGATAGGAGACATCTTAGCTGGTGTACAGGACCTTCTGTGGTGCACTTATCTGAGCAATTTTGGAAAGTAGATAAAAGCTGAGGCCTGCCTATGAGGGATAATCCCTGCAGCTGAGGACATAAATCCTTTAATCCTGAAGATGACATAGACATGGTATTTTAAGTGTCCACTCTTGTCACATTTCCTTTAGTAGCAGAAGCCCAATGAAACATCAAAGAAGCACTATGGTCTATGTGATTTTTATGAAAAGATGTTTCAATAGACTGTTCTTCAAGAATCTGTACAGAGGAGGGGGGAACCAGGAAAGGGGACAACATTTGAAATGTAAATAAAGAATATATCTAGTAAAAACAAACAAAACCAAACAAAACCAAAAAAAGAATCTGTTCCCCATGCTTAATAATGTAATACATCATTACTAATCATAGTAAGTTCTCTAACTATAAGCAACTTAAAGAAGGGCGTAGGAATTCCATTCTTTTTCTTAAACTTCAAAGCAAGCTCAGCTGACAATGTTACAACAAGCCTATGTGGAAATACATTGATTTTTTTTTCTATTTTATTAAAAGTTCTGGTCTTGAATTTTAGTGTGTGTGCAAAAATAATTTTTGTTTGAGAAAACTGATATATTTCAAGAGGCTTGCAACTGGTCAGATGTTAATGTGTATTTCTTTGCATTTTACTGAAGGGAAGTTTATATATGTGCCTCTCTGTAACCCTTTAAGTTCTTCTTTGTAAATCCATGCAATTGTGCTTTTAGGATGTTGCTGAAGGAAGCAATGGAAGACTAGTTTAAAAATGTCACTCCAGACCCGGAGGCACTGAATTCTAGTCTGATGCACAAAAGGCATGTGCTCACCTCATGGAATATTGGCACTTAGGTCAAGGGGAAACATCTAAAATCACACAGCGGATGGTGTAGAATGCAGCTCAGATTTAAACACAAACAAGAGGGTAATATGGCCTGGCACTGCCTGGCTACTGCAGCAGTGTATCTGAAGGTTATGTTTTATGTTTATTAGTTCCATCCAGATGGTGTTTTATGTCCTTAATAACTTTGTCCCTGACTAAGCCATGGACCTACCATTTGACAGGCCCAGTAGGAAGTGTCTATCAGCAAAAAAAAGTCATTTCATAATCAGAAACATCACTTGGAACATTTGGACAACATTGTGGAAGGGGCTAGTTTCTTTCATGTCAATGCATGTGATTGTTGACAAATGAAGACAGCTTTTCCAAACTGAATCCAAATTCAATGAGCTCCAGGAATGCCATTAAAAGGAATACAATTTGGTGTTAATATTTATATAAATAACAATTCCATTGTAAGAAATCGATTTACTTTAATGTACATTTACTTTTAGATGACTGAAAAACTAGTAGACAACATGTTATTCCAGGGCTACAAACTGGAAGACTAGAGGGTGTGAAGTATGAATTCACTACAGATTTGCCTGTGTTTACCTCTAGGTCCCCTTACGTCTCTCAGCTCAGAGGTCTAGACCAGCCTCCTCTCCAAGTTAGTTGGAAGCCTTCCTTTTGCAGCATAGGCAGTGGGTTTCTCATGTTATGGTCCAGATTCTGCTTCCAAATTCCAAGCCCCTTGAGGGCAACTATTATGGTTTGTTTAATTGTTACTTTGTCAGAGCACAAATTTTAACACTGAATATAAACCCAAAGTTTCTATTAAAATAAAAGATACTTTTGAATAAAATATTTATTTATAACTCTCCAACAAAATCTAACCAAACTTTTAGCCTATAAAGGAAATCACAGTACCATTCTGCATTTGATTTGTTATAGGTGTTCCCATAAGGCAAAGGTTTTTGTCTAGAATTCATTTAGATAAGAAAATTACAGAATACTATGATTAAAAATCTTTATTAATTATTTTTACCTACTTTTGTACATTTTGTCCAAGAAAGCTGCAGTTAAATAACTTACACTCCTCCTCTTCATCACTCAACTCTTCCCATGATCCCAACCACTCAAATTCATGACCGTATCTTCTTTATTGTATATACATGGGTGTATATGTGTGTGTGTGTGTGTGTGTGTGTGTGTGTGTGTGTGTGTGTGTATAAACCATTGTGTCCATTTAGTATTACACCAAAATTAGGGAAATGTTCTATTAATGTGTATTTCATTTTAGCAACTTTAATTTAAAACATTCAGTTAATTAATGACATAGCTTTTGACTTACAAATTCTATATTTTCTTCTTTATTCATTCTCTTCTTCCTTTATCATTTAGTCCTCTTTCTTATTCTCTCTTTCTCCATTTGTCTTCTATATCCCTTCTGTTGTTCCCTCCTCATTTCTTCTTTATTGGGTCTTGTGTGTAGATTTTGTTACCCTGCCTAAGCTCTGGAAATGGACAATGCTACCAGCTTCTGACAAGAGAATATTGGATCTATGAATTAAAACACAGCCAAACAAATTTGTTCAATTTCAACTTGCCTTTCTGGTATAATTATTGTGTGCTACTTATTTCCCACCTGTAGAAGAATGACCTAATCAATGACTCTTCTCCATACCTCTCAAACTGCCCTAAACTTTAGTTGCTCAGTTACATCTAGGCCCAGCTAAACACTCCCAACTGCCTGCCTGTGTGACCACTTCATCTAGATTTCACATGGCTGGTCACCTTTTTTTCCTCAGTGTACTTGGTTTTCTGTCTCAACTTGTCACAGGCTGGAGTTATCACAGAGAAAGGAGCTTCAGTTGAGGAAATGCCTCCATGAGATCCAACTGTGAGCCAATTAGTGATCAAGGGGGGAGTGCCCCTTGTGGGTGGTACCATCCCTGGGCTGGTATTCTTGGGTTCTATAAGAGAGCAGGCTGAGTAAGCCAGGGGAAGCAAGCCAGTAAGTAACATCCCTCCATGGCTTCTGCATCAGCTCCTGCTTCCTGACCTGCTTGAGTTCCAGTCCTGACTTCCTTTGGTGATGAACAGCTGTGTGGAAGTATAAGCGTAATAAACCCTTTCCTCCCCAACTTGATTCTTGGTCATGATGTTTGTGCAGGAATAGAAACCCTGACTAAGACAAATTGGTACCAGCATAGTGGTGTATTCCTGTAACAACCTGATCATGTTTCTGGGAGGACTGTGGAAGGACTTTGAAACTTTGGGTTAGAGATCCATTCTATGTTAAGAGCTCTGTGGGATGTTGTGTAGGAGCTTAGAAGATAATGTTGAGGACAGCATAGAAGATGGAGGCCTGGATTGTGAAATTTCAGAGGGAAGATTAAAGATTCTTATCAGGACCATATTTTGATTGTGAAGATTCTGTGGTTTTGGTTAGCTGGGGTTGAAGAATCAATTCTGATTGCCAAAATACCAGAACTACTAAAGCAAACCTTTGTATTACTGGGACTATTGATGCTGCTTAGCTGAAGCTAAGAAATTAGCAGTGATTAAGAAGAGACCAGCATCACTGAGATGAAACCTTCTACGAAGTACTTTGTGAGAGCACAGAGGCTTTCCTCCAGAGATAGCCATGGTTGTACTTTGTGGTGTGGCCGTACTTGGTACTTTGTAAGAGTCACTGGGGTGGCACTGGTTTTGAAGGCATGAGGGGTCATAAAGAGCAGTTGAGGCTCTTGGTACTGTGAGATGCTGTGGAAGGCAATTGGTGAAGGTGCAGCCTCAGTTGCAATTGATGGCCCAGGACTGAAGGGGTCATGCAAAGGAGCAGAGGCTTGTCACCATGAAGAGAGCCTATGAGAGGCTATTGAAGGCTAGTTACAGTGGAAGACAGCAGTGTTTTGGAGATGCCAGTGCCATGAGATGACCACCAAGAACAGCAGCAGCAGTGGAGTACAGGCAGCTGGTGCCTAGAAGACAAGGTGTGTGCTACAAAGGGCAGAGCTGGAGAAGTGACCCAAACCCTTGGAGGAGTCCAGAAGATTATAAGTTGAATCCCAGACACTGAACCATTGGAGTTTGAGTTTTGCTTTTGATTGTGACTGTGCCCTCATATTTTTCCCTCTTGAAGGAAGAAAGTATTTTAGTGGAGCCCACAGTTAAGAGACTTCAAGTTTTTAAAATACTTTGAATTTAAAAGATATTGGACCATTTCAAGGGATTGAATAATATGTAAAGACTGTGGGACTTTTAAAGTAATTTAGATCTTGGGGATGAATAAGAAAGTAAGGGTTGAGGCTAAATAGTGATGTGTTTGTGTGTCAAGTTGACAAGAGGTCAATTGTACTGGCAGGTTTTATGTGTCAACTTGACACAGGATGGAGTTATCACAGAGAAAGGAGCTTCAGTTGGGGAAGTGCCTCCATGAGATCCAGCTGTGGGGCATTTTCTCAATTAGTGATCAAGTGGGGAGGGCCCCTTGTGGGTGGTACTACCTTTGGGCTGGTGCTCTTGGGTTCTATAAGAGAGCAGGCTGAGCAAGCCAGGGGAAGCAAGCCAGTAAGGATCATCTCTCCATGGCCTCTGCATCAACTCCTGCTTCCTAATCTGCTTGAGGTCCAGTCCCGACTTCCTTTTGTGATGAACAGCAATGCAGAAGTGTAAGCTGAATAAACCCTTTCCTCCCCAACTTGCTTCTTGGTCATGATGTTTGTGCAAGAATAGAAACCCTGACTAAGACAGCTTCCCTGGGCTGGGATTCTTGGGTTCTATAAGAGAGCAGGCTGAGCAAGCCAGAGGAAGCAAACCAGTAAGGAACATCCCTCCATGGTTCTGCATCAGTTCCTGCTTCCTAACCTGCTTGAGTTCCAATCCCGACTTCCTTTGGTGATGAACAGCTGTGTGGAAGTGTTAGCAGAATAAACCTTTTCCCCCACCCACAACTTGATTCTTGGTCATGATGTTGTTGCAGGAATAGAAACCCTGACTAAGAAACTCAGAAAAATGGTAATCTCTCCCTCCAGGGCAGTGAGGCAGGAGTGGTTGAGTGGGTGGGGGAACACTGTCATAGAAGCCAGGGGAGGGGGATGGGATAGGGGGTTTGCAGAGAGAAAACTGAGAAAGGGAATAACATTTGAAATGTAAATAAATAAAATATCCAATAAAAATGGGTATGGTGGCATATAATTGTAATTTGAGTGCTAGGAAGGCAAAGAAATAGGGTTACCATGACTCATTAAATTGATGAGTTCTGGAAAATATATAAGAATAGAAGACCTTATCACAAAGAAAGCACACATATGTGCCAGTGTACACACATCTACACATGCAGAAATACATTTTTGTTTTGTTTTGTTTTTAGTGTAAGAAGTCTATTTCCTTGCCTAACTTAAAAAAAATAAAAAACAAACTTGTAGCTTTCTTTTTCCTTCTCCATCTCCCTACTGCAGGCAGTTGCCAAGAGTTACAGTTTGCCCACCTGGTTTTTTATTGTTTGTTTGTTTGTTTTTTGTTTTGTTTTTAACTCTGATAAAATTGTCTTTTGGCTTCCTTCTGACTCCTTCTCTAAATCTTTTTCTAAAGAAACTGGGAATTCTGAGAAACGAGCCCTGGTTATCCGGTAACTATAACAAATGCCAGTTTTCAATTAAACAGTTTTATCTGTTTTTGAATTTGGAGCTCAAGAAGTCTAACAGGAACCCAGAGAGCAAGCATTAGTGTGATATTTTGTAGAGGAATTAGACTTCATTTTGCCCATGTCCTGAGAACCTGAGTGAAATATAATTTGAAGATAACGGACTTATTTGTTTGACAAAGGAATTTTCTTTTTTTGTTGTTTATTTTAATTTTAATAAAATATTGCAATAGCTATAGAATCTTATATTAATAAGGTTTACTTATACTTTGTATGAACAACATGCTCAACAAGATAGTGAACTTAATGTTAGGCACTGGTGGTACACGCCTTTAATCCTAACACTCAAATAGTAGAGGTAAATGGATCTCTGTGAGTTTGAGGCCAGCCTGGTCTACAGAGCAGGAAATCCAGGACAGCCAGGGCTACACAATAAAACCCTGCTTTGAAAAACAAAACAAAAATAGTGAAAGACAGTGAATTTAGAAAGTTATGAACATTTCATCAGTTTAACAGGTAGAGGAAATAAATATTTTTAAAACTATAGTTGCTAATCATTTCCCATGAATAAATGTTTCTTCTTCCTTCTGTACCTAGTCTAATTCAGCTATGAAAATGAGAACTCCTCATTACCTGAACTAAATAGACAGTACCCAAACATGTTGATTACAGACTAAATATTCTTATTTATCATGAAATTCTTGGTTCTGTTTCTTCCCAATTTTCTTAGAAGTAAAATATCAGGAGAAAATGGGTTCAAGTGAAAAGAGCACTCAGCCAGGTGCTAAAGGAGCAGTTACAGCTCTTACGAAGGTTAGTGCCACTGAAGAGATGACACCTCTTTCTTAAGAAACACCAAGGCATTAGAAACAATGAAATCATGAAATTCTTAGACAAATGGATGGAGCTGGAGAACATCATACTAAGTGAGGTAACCCAGTCTCAAAAGATCAATCATGGTATGCACTCACTGGTAAGTAGATATTAGCCTAGAAACTTGGAATACCCAAATCATAATCCACACATCAAATGATGTCCAAGAAGAACAGAGGAGTGGCCCCTGGTTCTGGAAAGGCTCAGTGCAGCAGTATAGGGGAATACCAGAACAGGGAAGTGGGAAGGGGTGGATGGGGGAGCAGGGGGAGGGAAGAGGGCTTATGGGACTTTCAGGGAGAGGGGAGCCAGGAAAGGGGAAGTCATTTGAAATGTAAATAAAAAGATATCGAATTAAAAAAATATTTAAAAAAAGAAACACTGAGGCAATAAGAAAGATAGGGTAAAACTCAGTCCTTCAAGGATCTGTCTTGCAAAAAAATTCAGACTTCTCACTTAAGGGAAGAAATCAAAAGATTAAGGAGTTCTCTGATTGTCAAAACCAATAGCCTAGGAACCTGTTTCTCCAGGTTCAGTATATAGAGAAGCAGACCTATTTGTGGTTCAAGGTGTCTGACTCCATCATGAGTTCGCAACAGAACCTGGTAGCATCCTCTTCAGGGCACTGGTTTTGGAGGCAAGAAAGATGAGAGGTTGGGGGAGGGGTCTGTGTCTTGCTTTGTGGCTTCAGAACACAGCTGAGGTCAGGCTGAGGCCACTGCATAGGCTTTACTGTCAAGGTAAAGCCTATGTTGTCAAGGAGATCCCTGGATAGTAATGATGTTACAACTGCACAGTATGTTCCCAGGGGAACTGTAAGCATAGAATGGAGCCAGCCTGGACAACAAGCTGGACAGTAAGCGGAATGGTTGACTCTCAAAGACCTCTGTGGCCCAGCAGACTGCATTACAGGCCTCAGATTCTAGACAGGGAGCTACATAATTTGGTGTTTTCCATGCTAAATTTTTGTCTAATCATGTTTTCATTCCCCAAATCTTTCTTTTTGAAATAGAAATGTCTACTTCACCCCACTGAATTTTGGAGGTGTATAACTTGTTCTTTATTGGTGGAGCTGTTAAAACATTGCTTCCAGTCTCAGGTAAATGTTGAATTTGGATATTTAAACAGTGTTGAAAATTTGTTAAATATTATGGAGATTTTTGAGGTCTGATTCTATTATGAATTATGGGATGAACATGAGGTGTTTGAGATAGGAAATGCAGGTTAGGCCTAAAAAGTGACTAATGGTGGAGCTGTGGTAGTCAAATTCCATTTACAACATGATCAGACCTTGATTCACCTGAGGGACAAAGCCCTAAGCATGCCTATGAGGGATTATCTCAACTAGGTTGACTGAGTTAGGAAACTCATTCATGGGATCCTCTTTCCTTGACTGGTGTGCTGAGCTGTATGTAAAGAGAAAGTTAACTGAGCATAAGCAATCATTGCACTCTGCTCCTTAACTCTGCATACAATGTGACGGGCTGCTTCAAATGCCAGTTGCCTTGACTCCCCTACTACCATGAGCTATACCCTGAAACCAGGAGCCAGAGTAAACCCTTCCTCCTCTCAAAGAGAAAAAGAACAAACACATAAATTAAAAATGGATAGGAGATGAGTTATGCATAAAGTAGCTCAGAAGTGTTTGATGCTTGAGATTGACCATGTTGATAGCGGGTGATGCTTTCTCTGCCCTATAGACTTCTTTGTGCCAAAGAAAACTAGGCCTCAAAGATACCATTATACTGCCCCAGTCACCTAAGAATAATAGAAAATGGCAAGCCATCTAATGTCTAAATTCTTATATTAAACTATTGAAGCCCAAACCTCCTTTCACTCAAGCTTGCATCATGCTCATTTTCCCCAGGAACAATTTGAAAAAGACTCAGTTCTTAGAAAGAGGTGCTTACTTTCTGCTTGCAACTATGGCTGTAATAAAGGAGCTGCCTTGAGCCCCTGCAGACACGCCGTGATGGACATGCCCTCAAACTGTGAGCCAACATAAGCCCTCTCTCTTAAGTTACGTTTGCAAAGTATGTTATCACAGCGGTGGGGAAAATAGCTAATAAAGTCCCTTCCAAAAAAGAAAGAAAGAAAGGAAGGAAGGAAGGAAGGAAGGAAGGAAGGAAGGAAGGAAGGAAGGAAGGAAGGAAGAAAGAAAGAAAGAAAGAAAGAAAGAAAGAAAGAAAGAAAGAAAGAAAGAAAGAAAGAGGAAAGAAAGAAAGAGGTGCTTCTTTACATAGGAAAGCAAAATAAAAAAGAAATAGCCATACTTTTCTGTCCCCAAGAAACTAATCTGAGTCTTGGCTCCATGGAGACATAAATAGATTTGAGAACATGATTTTGCAGTAATAGATCTGAATTCTAAACACCTATTCCAGGCACATAAACTTCGCACATCATTAGAAGGAGAAGTTGGAAATAGAGCGCACTCCAGGCAACAGGACAGAAAGATGTCTTTTTTTTTCCCCAAATGAACCAACACAGGAACTAATAAAATGGCCAAATTCTGCAGGTCATGTGCCATCCTGAGACTTTGGACAAATCTCTGAAAGCTCCTCTCAGAGGGTCCCTTGGTTCAAAGTTCTCTCTCTTGATAAATTAAAGTCCAGTTCTTTATTACCTGTGGCTCTGGACTTAACTTGAGCTCATGAGTCATGATAGTGTGATTTAGTTATTATTTATTATTTATTTAGTTATGATTTAGTCACTTTGCTTTTTTTTTCATTTTAATGCAAACACTATAAAAGCTATTTTTTCCCAGGAACCAATTCTTGGCATGATCCTCTTCCTAAACACTATACTCTTGGTTTCTAGAAAAATTTTTCTTCAGATAAAATGAAAATTAATGTTTTTCCCTACATTGTTTCAGAATTATATTGAAAAAACTGATCATATCTGTAATCATATATTTTTCTGTTAGAATGGAACATGGCTCAGCATGTCCAGTGAATTACAGATTTATTTCAAATACAAAGTTTATGAAGAAAAAAATGATGAAACCATTGCCAATTGAACTTAGAGTGTATGTTATCTGGCTAAATATATGTTTTTTCCTAGGTACTAAGAGAAAACTACCATTGGAACTACAATCATTGTTCAAACTAAACACTTTCTTGAAGGCTGCTACACAGTGAAGATATAATCGCACTTGCAGTGTTTTTGCTTGTAACTAAAATATGCAAAAAAGACTCTTACACTTTGTTTGTGCTGGTATCATTACACAAGGCATGTTTTTGTGTGAGGCATTTATAACTTCTGGTTAAAAAGTTCCACTGGGCATGAAATACACACACCTTGTAGCTTTGATGTTAAATATTAAATTGAAACATTATTCTTAGAGATGAAGGACATGGTACAGTGCTTGCTTAGCATGCACAAGGCTCTCAGTTCAGTTCCCAATACCCCACTTTAGAAAAGTCACTATCACAAATTCATCAACTTAATTAATGATGACCCAGGACTTTCAATTTTATAAAACTATGAATATGAAATCATAGGCTTAAAACAGTATAAATATATTATTTACTTATAGCATGATAAAAGCTATGTATCTATGATATAAAATTTACTAGTACAGTGCATGTAGAGTGCTCTATAAAATATTTGATGTTCAATGTTTGATATATCATGTAATATTCATTATAATACATTTGGAATATTTAGAAATGTATACTAGTGGAACAAACTCACAACAACAACACAGCATTGCAATCGTGATATAAAATACTTCACAATAAATCTCAAATAGAAAATGCTATTAAGAGTATTGGTTCTGCCGGCGGCAGAGCATTTGGCGGAGAGGGCTGACACCAGTGGAACCAAGCTGACAGGGACCAGGCAAGTCCTGCGCCTGCTACCACTGGCCACCGCGGCCAGCTGCGCTGCATGCAGCGGAGTTGCAGTGCTTTTTACAGCACTGAAGCCCCATTAGACCTCTGCCTCCTGCCAGCCAGTTACGAGAAGTGCTCTGCCATCTTGGCTTCTGGACACAAGAGAGATCGGACAGTGCCAGGTATGCAGACATAGTCTGAGGCTAACATTGCTTGGGTCTAAACGTGACAGGCTTTTGCCTGCACCCAGGCCCTGGGCAGCTCAGTAGGCCATCTGTGTGCCAACCTGGCCAGGAGGTCGTTTACCCTGAAGACTGCCCAGCACTATCAGGGGCACACACTGCCATATTGGCTACAGGACACCAGAGAGATCTAACAGACAAAGCCAGCTAGAAGACATAGCCTGAGACTAACATCGCTTGGGTCTAAGCCTGGCAGGCTTTTTCCTGTACCTGGGTCCTGGGCAGCTTGGTGGGCCATCTGCATGCCAACCCAGCCAGGGGATAGTTTGCTCTGCAGACTGGAGGCACACCACCATCTTGACTACCTGATGCCAGAGTGATCTAAGGGACAGAGCCAGCTATGCAGACATAGCCCAAGGCTAACATCGCTTGGGTCTAAACCCGTCAGTCTTTTGCCTGCACCCAGGCCCTGGGCATCTCGGTGGGCCATCTGTGCTCCAACCCGGTCGGGGGTGGGGGAAGGTCTTTGCCCTGCAGACTGCCCAGCACTTGCAGGGGCGCACACCTTGCCATCTTGGCTACCTGACAGAACCAGTTAGCAGAATAGCCTGAGACAAATATCGCTTCAGCCTAAGCCTAAGCCTAAGAGATTACAAGATGGCAAAAGGCAAACATAGGAACGTTACTAACAGAAATCTAGGCAATATGGCAGCGTCTGAACCCAATTCTCCAACAACAGCAAGTCCTGGATGCCCCAACACACCAGAAAAACAAGATTTGGATTTAAAATCACTGGTAATGATGCTGCTAGAGGAACACAAAAAGGACATAAATACATGTATTAAAGAAATACAGGGGAGCATGAATAAGTTAGAAGCCCTTACAATGGAAACACAAAAATCACTTAAAGAAATTCAGGAGAATATGGGTCAACAGATACAAGCCAATAAAGAGGAAATGCAAAAATCACTTAAAGAAATGTAGGAGAATTGAGTCAACAGGCAGAAGTCATGAAAGAGGAAACACAAAAGTCTCTTAAAGAATTAAAGGAAAACACAAACAAACAAATAAAGGAACTGAGCAAAACCATCCTGGTTCTATAAACAGAAGTAGAAACAACTAAGAAATCACAAAGGGAGACAACTTTGAAGATAGAAAACCTTGGGAAAAAAATCAGGGGCCATAGATGCAAATATCAACAACAGAATACAAGAGATGGAAGAAAGAATCTTGGATGCTGAAGATACCATAGAAAGCATTGACTCAACAGTCAAAGAAAATGCAAAATGCAAAAAGCTTGTAACCCAAAACATCCAGGAAATCCAGGACATAATGAGAAGACTAAACCTAAGGATTATAGGTATATATGAGAGTGAAGATTTACAACTGAAAGGGCCAGCAAATATCTTCAATAAAATTATGGAAGAAAACTTCCCTAACCTAAAGAGAGAGATGCCCATGAATATACAAGAAGCCTACAGAACTCCAAACAGACTGGACCAGAACAGAAATACCTTCTGTTACATAAATAATCAAAACCCCAAATGTACTAAACAAAGGAAGACTATTAAAGACGATAAGAGAAAAAGGCCAAGTAACATATAAAAGAAGACCTATCAGAATCACAGCAGACTTCTCACCAGAGACCATGAAAGCTAGAAGATCCTGGGCAGATCTCATGCAGACTCTAAGAGAACACAAATGTCAGCCAAGAATACTATACCCAGCAAACCTCTCAATCAGCATAGATGGAGAAACCAAGATATTCCATGACAAAACCAAATTTATACAATATCTTTCCACAAATCCAGCCCTACAAAGAATAACAGGGGGAAAACTCCAATACAAGGAGGGAAACTACACCCTGGAAAAAGCAAGATAGTAACCTTCTTTCATCAAACCCAAAAGAAGATAACCACTCAAATATAAAAATAGCATCAAAAATGACAGGAAGTAATAATCACTATTCCTTAATATCTCTTAACATCAATGGACTCAATGCCCCAATAAAAAGACATAGACTAACTGACTGGATAAGGAAACAGGACCCTACATTGTTCTGCATACAGGAAACACACCTCAGTGTCAAAGACAAACACTACCTTAGAGTAAAAGGCTGGAAGACAATTTTACAAGCAAATAGTCTCAGGAAACAGCTGGAGTAGCCATTCTAATATCAGATAAAATTGACTTTCAACCCAAAGTCATCAAAAGAGACTCGGAACGACACTTCTTACTGGTCAAAGGAAAAATCCATCAAGAAGAACTCTGAATTCTGAACATTTATGCGCCAAATGCAAGGGCACCCTCATCTATAAAGGAAACTCTACTAAAGCTCAAAGCACACATTGCACATAACACAATAATTGTGGGTGACTTCAACACTCCACTCTCCTCAATGTACCAACCAGGAAAACAGAAACTAAACAGGGACACTGTAAAACTAATTGAAGCTTTGGACCAATTGGATTTAACTGATATTTATAGAACCTTTCACCCTAAAGCAAAAGAATATAACTTTTTCTCAGCACCTCATGGTACCATCTCCAAAATCAACTATATAATTGGTCATAAGACAGACCTCAACAAATATAAGAAGATCGAACTAATCTCAGGCCTCCTATCATATCACTATGGAATAAGAGTAGTCTTCAATAGCAACAAAAACAACAGAAAGCTCACATACACATGGAGGCTGAACAATGCTCTACTCAATGATACCTTGGCCAAAGAAGAAAGAAAAAAAGAAATCAAAGACTTTTTAGAATTTAATGAAAATGAAGGCAGATCATACCCAAATCTATGGACACAATGAAAGCAGTGCTAAGAGGAAAACTCATAGCCCTGAGTGCCTCCAAAAAGAAATGGGAGAGAGCATACACTAGCAGCTTAATGGCACATGTGAAAGCTCTAGAACAAAAAGAAGCCAATTCACCCAGGAGGAGTAGAAGACAGGAAATCATCAAACTCAGGATGAAATCAATCAAGTGGAAACAAAGAGAACCATACAAAGAATCAACAAAACCAGGAGCTGGTTCTTTGAGAAAATCAACAAGATAGATAAACCCTTAGCCAGAATAACCAAAGGGCACAGATACAGTATCCAAATTAACAAAATTAGAAATGAAAAGGGGGATATAACCATAGAAACTGAAGAAATTCAAAAAATCATCAGATCCTACTACAAAAGCCTATACTAAAGACAACTGGAGAATCTGGAGGAAATGGACAATTTCCTAGACATTTACCAAATACCAAAATTAAATCAGGATCAAATAGATCATCCAAAGAGTCCCATAACCCCTAAAGAAACAGAAGGGGTCATAGAAAATTTTCCAACCAAAAAAAAAAAAAAAAAACCACGACCAGATGGTTTCAGTGCCAGACCTTCAAAGAAGACCTAACACCAATACTCTTCAAACTATTCCACAAAATAGAAACAAAAGGAACACTACCCATCTTTTTCTACCAAGCCACAATTACGCTGATACCAAAACCACACAAAGATCCAACAAAAAAAGAGAACTTCAGGCCAATTTCCCTTATTAACATCAATGCAAAAATACTCAATAAAATTCTTGCCAAGAACACATCAAAATGATCATTCACCATGATCAAGTAGGCTTCATCCCAGGGATGCAGGGATGGTTCAATATATGGAAATCCATCAATGCAATGCACTACATAAACAAACTCAAAGAAAAAAACCACATGGTCATTTCACTGGATGCTGAAAAAGCATTTGACAAAATTCAGCATCATTTCATGCTTAAAGTCTTGGAAAGAACAGGAATTCAAGGCCCATACCTAGACATAGTAAAAGCAATATTCAGCAAGCTGGAGCCAACATCAAACTAAATGGAGAGAAACTTGAAGCAATCCCACTAAAATCAGGGACTAGACAAGGCTGCCCCCTCTCTCCATATCTTTTCAATATAGTACTTGAAGTTCTCGCTAGAGCAATTAGACAACAAAAGGAGGTCAAAGGGATACAAATTGGAAAGAAAGAAGTCAAACTATCACTATTTGCAGATGACATGATAGTCTACTTAAGTGACCCAAAAAAATTCTACCAGAGAACTCCTACAGCTGATAAACAACTTCAGGAAAGTGGCAGGTTACAAAATTAACTCAAGCAAACCAGTAGCTTTCTAATACTCAAAGGATAAGCAGGTTGAGAATGAAATTAGGGAAATGATACCCTTAACAATAGCCACAAACAATATAAAGTACCTTGGTGTGATGGTGACCAAACAAGTGAAAGATCTGTATGACAAAAACTTCAAGTCTCTTAAGAAGGAAATGGAAGAAGACCTCAGAAAATGGAAAAATCTGCCATGCTCGTGGATTGGCAGGATTAATATAGTTAAAATGGCCATCTTGCCAAAAGCAATATACAGATTCAGCGTAGTACCCATCAAAATCCCAACTCAGTTCTTCACAGAGTTAGAAAGAGCAATTCTCAAATTCATCTGGAATAAAAAAAAAAAAACCCTGGATAGCTAAAACTATTCTTAGCAACAAAAGAAATTCTGGGGGAATCAGTATCCCAGACCTCAAGCAATACTACAGAGCAATAGTGTTAAAAACTGCATGGTATTGGTACAGTGATAGTCAGGCAGATTAATGGAATAGGATTGAATATCCAGAAATGAACCCACACACCTATGGCCACTTGATCTTTGACAAAGGAGCTGAAAATATCCAGTGGAAAAAAGATAGCCTTTTCAACAAATGGTGTTGGTTCAATTGGAGGTCAGCATGCAGAAGAATGTGAATTGATCCAACCTTATCCCCTTGTACTAAGCTCAACTCCAAGTGGATCAAGGACCTCCACATAAAACCAGACACACTGAAACTAATAGAAAAGAAACTTGGAAAGACCCTTGAGGACATGGACACAGGGGGAAAGTTCCTGAACAGATCACCAATAGCTTATGTGCTAAGATCAAGAATTGACAAATGGGACCTCATAAATTACAAAGTTTCTGTAAGGCAAAGGACACCATCAAAAGCACAAGTTGGCAGCCAACAAATTGGGAAAAGATCTTCACCAGCCCTACATCTGACAGAGGGCTAATATCCAATATATACAAAGAATGCAAGAAGTTAGACCCCAGAAAACCAAATAACCCTATTAAAAATGGGGTACAGAGCTGAAAAATTTTTCACTTGAAGAACTTCGTATGGCCGAGAAGCATGTTAAAAAATGTTAACATCATTAATCATTAGGGAAATGCAAATCAAAACAACCCTGAGATTTCACCTCACACCAGTCAGAATGGCTAAGGTTAAAAACTCGGGAGACAGCAAGTGTTGGCGAGGATGTGGAGAAAGAGGAGCACTCCTCTACTGCTGGTGGGGTTGCAAATTGGTACAACCACTCTGAAAAATCAGTCTGGCAGTCTGGGCATATACCCAGAGGATTCTCCAGCATGTAATAACGCTATGTGCTCCACTATGTTCATAGCAGCCCTATTTATAATAGTCAGAAGCTGGAAAGAACCCAGGCGTCCCTAAATGGAGGAATGGATACAAAAAATGTGGTATATATACACAATGAAGTACTATTTAGCCATTAGAAACAATGAATTCATGAAATTCTTAGACAAATGGATGGAACTGGAGAACATCATACTAAGTGAGACAACCCAGTCTCAAAAAAATTAATCATGGTATGCACTCACTGATAAGCAGATATTAGGTTAGAGACTTGGAATACCCAAGACATAATTCACATATCAAATGATGTCCAAGAAGAACGGAGGAGTGGCCCCTGGTTCTGGGAATGCTCAGTGCAGCAGTATAGGGCAAAACCAGAACAGGGAAGTGGGAAGAGGTGGATGGGGGAACAGGGGGAAAGAAGAGGGCTTATGGGACTTTTGGGGAGTGTGGAGCCAGGAAAGGGAATTCATTGGAAATGTAAATAAAAATTAAAAAAAGAAATAAAAATATAAATAGTATTGGTGAAGACATCAAAAAAAGAAAGAAAATGCTGTTAAATAATTGCTTTCACTGAAGAAGTAACAAGTGACCAGCTGACTTCAGTCCTTATCATTCAGGAATATTAGTGTCTCTGCCTTATAAGACATATATATATATATATATGTATATATATATATATATATATATATATATATATACATATAATAGAAGAAAGTCAAATAGGCCTAAAGAATATGTAAGCTATTGTGCTTTATATTCCCTAAAGCATTAATGGACTGGAACTATTGACATCCTAACATCATTTCCATACCAGCTTTCCAAACATTCTAAAGCGGTTTTCTCCCCCTAGAAGTATTTCCCTTGAGTTTTAGAAATAACTCAAAGTCACAATGACAGCAATCTGCATGGTTCAAGCGTCTGTCACATAATACAAAAAGAGCACTCCTACTTGATCATGGTGGATGATCGTTTTGATGTGTTCTTGGATTCGGTTGGCAAGAATTTTATTGAGTATTTTTGCATCGATGTTCATAAGGGAAATTGGTCTGAAGTTCTCTTTCTTTGTTGGATCTTTGTGTGGCTTTGGTATCAGCGTAATTGTGGTTTCGTAGAAGGAATTGGGTAGTGTTCCTTCTGTTTCTATTTTGTGGAATAGTTTGAAGAGTATTGGTGTTAACTCTTCTTTGAAGGTCTGGTAGAATTCTGCACTGAAACCATCTGGTCCTGTGCTTTTTTTGGTTGGAAGACTTTCTATGACTCCTTCTATTTCTTTAGGCTTTATGGGACTGTTCAGATGGTCTAGTTGGTCCTGATTTAATTTTGGTATTTGGTATCTGTCAAGGAAATTGTCCATTTCCTCCAGATTCTCCAGTTGTGTTGAGTACAGGCTCTTGTAATAGGATCTGATGATTTTTTGGATTTCCTCAGTTTCCGTTGTTATGTCTCCCTTTTCATTTCTAAGTTTGTTAATTTGGATACTTTCTCTGTGCCCTTTGGTCAGTCTGGCTAAGGGTTTATCTATCTTGTTGATTTTCTCAAAGAACCAGCTCCTGGTTTTGTTGATTTTTTGTATGGTTCTCTTTGTTTCTACTTGATTGATTTCGGCCCTGAGTTTGATGATTTCCTGCCTTCTACTCCTCCTGGGTAAAATAGCTTCTTTTTGTTCTAGGGCTTTCAGGTGTGTCATTAAGTTGGTAATGTATGCTCTCTCCATTTTCTTTTTGGAGGCACTCAGGGCTATGAGTTTTCCTCTTAGCACTGCTTTTGTGTTTTCATTTTCATTGTGTTCTAAAATGTCTTTAATTTCTTTCTTTATTTCTTCCTTGACCAAGGTATCATTGAGTAGAGTATTGTTCAATTTCCACGTGTATGTGGGTTTTCTGTTGTTTCTGTTGCTATTGAAGACCACTTTTATTCCATAGTGATCAGATAGGAGGCAAAAAAAAAAAAAAAAAAAAAAGAGCACTCCATTTTGATGGTGTTTTCTAGAGGGTGCAAGTGTGCCCTGTCCCTGGATATGTCTAGAAAAGAACTGGATAGGATTTGCTTAAAAAAAAAAAAACAACTTCACTGTACCCAAACCATTAGCTCAGAGTCATAGAATAACAGACCAAGTTGAAAAATGTATACTCCAATCCGGACATAAAAGTAACCAGGAAGTTGATCTGCATCTCAGCTCACAGATCTTGAGATATGACATGTCACCGAGTCTCTTAGCTTCTGTCATTGCTTGTTCCACATGCTGCCATTTGCAGTGCATGGTATACAGTAAATCTATTTTCTGTCAAGATAGGCTGGGTTTTCACAGCTCTGCACGTGGCATCCAGTCACTCTTCTTGGCTCTTCTTGCTTAACATGGCGGAGTCTTGATTTTTTGGCTGATTGCCTCCAATATGTTCAATTTTGGATGATTTTTAGAGTAGGACTGTGAAATGAGGCCCTAGCGATGTGAAAAAAAAATTGTATAGGTTTCCTTCTAGGGCTTGTGGGAATCAGCCTGCTTCAGAAGCATCATTTTGAAATTATAATAGTATCTCAAGCATTTGTGATTCAGCTTTAGGGGGCAAGAAGTAAACCCAGGAGCAGGGAAAGGATGAAAATGAATGAGTGACATTCAGAGTTGCTGCTACTGTCTACTATGTACCTTTGCACTTGCTTATTTATTTAAGCACACACATCTCACTTTTCAGTTAAAATGTTTAATCAATAAGTAGTATTTATGGGCCATCCTTGTGGCTCAGTGAGGAAAGGCATCTGCAGCCAAGTCTGAGAACTCAAGTTCCATCCTTGGGACCCTTACGGTGGGAGAAGAAAATTAACTTCTGGGAATGCTTATGTGACTTCTTCATCTGTGTCACAGCATACCACACTACCAACATACATTAGGTGAATGAATTTTTTTTTAGATTAAAAAGTAAAATCCCAACTGCCATTGTAATTTTTAAACTTGTCTTCTGTAACTGACATTTTCCAAAAACTAGTTAGTATCAAAAATGCACTAGAGAGCTCCTACAGCTGATAAACAACTTCAGCAAAGTGGCAGGTTATAAAATCAACTCAAGCAAATCAGTGGCCTTCCTATACTCAAAGGATAAGCAGGCTGAGAAAGAAATTAGGGAAATGACCCCCTTCACAATAGCCACAAACAGTATAAAGTATCTTGGGGTGACTCTTACCAAACATGTGAAAGATCTGTATGACAAGAACTTCAAGACTCTGAAGAAGGAAATGGAAGAAGACCTCAAAAAATGGGAAAACCTCCCATGCTCATGGATCGGCAGAATCAATATAGTTAAAATGGCCATTTTGCCTAAAGCACTATACAGATTCAATGCAATACCCATCAAAATCCCAACTCAATTCTTCACAGAGCTAGAAAGAGCAATTATCAAATTCATCTGGAACAACAAAAAACCCAGGATAGCTAAAACTATTCTCAGCAACAAAAGGAAATCTGGGGGAATCAGTATCCCTGACCTCAAGCAATACTACAGAGCAATAGTGTTAAAAACTGCATGGTATTGGTACAGTGACAGACAGGAGGATCAATGGAACAGGATTGAAGATCCAGAAATGAACCCACACACCTATGGCCACTTGATCCTCGACAAAGAGGCTGAAAACATCCAATGGAAAAAAGATAGCCTTTTCAACAAATGGTGCTGGTTCAACTGGAGGTCAGCATGCAGAAGAATGCGAATTGATCCATCCTTGTCTCCTTGTACTAAGCTCAAATCCAAATGGATCAAGGACCTCCACATAAAGCCAGACACTCTGAAGCTAATAGAAAAAAAACTGGGGAAGACCCTTGAGGACATCGGTACAGGGAGAAAGTTTCTGAACAGAACACCAATAGCGTATGCTCTAAGAGCAAGAATTGACAAATGGGACCTCATAAAATTACAAAGTTTCTGTAAGGCAAAGGACACCATCAAGAGGACAGATCGGCAACCAACAAATTGGGAAAAGATCTTCACCAATCCTACATCAGATAGAGGGCTAATATCCAATATATATAAAGAACTCAAGAAGTTAGACTCCAGAAAACCAAACAACCCTATTAAAAAATGGGGTACAGAGTTAAACAAAGAATTCTCACCTGAAGAACTTCGGATGGCGGAGAAGCATCTTAAAAAATGCTCAACTTCATTAGTCATTAGGGAAATGCAAATCAAAACAACCCTAAGATTTCATCTTACACCAGTCAGAATGGCTAAGATTAAAAATTCAGGAGACAGCAGGTGTTGGAGAGGGTGTGGAGAAAGAGGAACACTCCTCCACTGCTGGTGGGGTTGCAAATTGGTACAACCACTCTGGAAATCAGTCTGGCGGTTCCTCCGAAAACTGGGCACCTTACTTCCAGAAGATCCTGCTATACCACTCCTGGGCATATACCCAGAAGACTCCCCACCATGTAATAAGGATACATGTTCTACTATATTCATAGCAGCCCTATTTGTAATTGCCAGATGCTGGAAAGAACCCAGGTATCCCTCAACAGAAGAGTGGATGCAAAAAATGTGGTATATCTACACAATGGAGTACTATTCAGCCATTAGAAACAATGAATTCATGAAATTCTTAGGCAAATGGATGGATCTAGAGAATATCATACTAAGTGAGGTAACCCAGACTCAAAAGGTGAATCATGGTATGCACTCACTAATAAGTGGATATTAACCTAGAAAACTGGAATACCCAAAACATAATCCACACATCAAATGAGGTACAAGAAGAAAGGAGGAGTGGCCCCTGGTTCTGGAAAGACTCAGTGAAACAGTATTCAGCAAAACCAGAACGGGGAAGTGGGAAGGGGTGGGTGGGAGGACAGGGGAAGAGAAGGGGGCTTGCGGGACTTTCGGGGAGTGGGGGGGCTAGAAAAGGGGAAATCATTTGAAATGTAAATAAATTATATCGAATAATAAAAAAAAAAAAGAAAAAAAAATGCAAATCGTACACCATTGAAATGTGTCTTTCTCTGAATCCCAATTTAGCCGTTTCATTCTAAACCCTTTTGCTATGTCAGCATAGATAACATAGGTTTTAATTCTCACCTTTAAAGAAGAGGGTCTCCTTTCATCACAAAATTATTTTGCCTAATGAAACTTATCTGTGTTTATTTGTGCAATGTGGACTATCTCATCCTTCTAAGACAGTGACCCAGGGCATGATTCAAGGAATACCTCATAGAATTTACCTGAAAGAGCCCAGTCCAACCTGATAAAGCAGCAATATCTAGGCCACTGTGGCATAATAATTAAGTAACCAATAATTTGGTCAAAGTTTAAATAGAAATGAAAGCCTAGCTTACCATAGCAAGCTGGTTGTTTCATTGTTCAGAATATTTAAAACTATCATATACTATTCAGCCATTAGAAACAATGAATTCATGAAATTCTTAGACAAATGGATGGAGCTGGAGAACATCATCCTAAGTGAGGTAACCCAGTCTCAAAAGAACACTCATGGTATGCACTCGCTGACAAGTGGATATCAGCTTAGAAACTTGGAATACCCAAGACACAATCCACATATCAAATGATGTCCAAGAAGAAGAAAGGAGTGGGCCCTGGTTCTGGAAAGGCTCAGTGCAGCAGTATAGGGGAATACCAGAACAAGGAAGTGGGAAGGGGTGGATGGGGGAACAGGAGGAGGGAAGAGGGCTTATGGGACTTTCGGGGAGTGGGGAGCCAGAAAAGGGGAAATCATTTGAAATGTAAATAAAGAATATATTGAATAAAAAATAAAACTATCATATACAAAATTTGTCTTTTGTGAAAGATGACTTGGGAATAGGCATGAGAGAAATAAAGTATCTAGTGTTCATCTCTCTTCTCCTTACTTTTTATTTTTCTCTGATTCATATTTAAATACTTGTTAGGATATGTGTCATACAAATACAGTTTTTTTTCTTTTTCTTGAAATAGATGTACAAATAACAACATCCAAGTACTGTGAAAATGACACTGGTATAAATGGCAGAAATTACATTGGAAGGAAGTTCAAGCAAAGTAGAGGCTAAAAAAAGTAAATTTCATTTCCAAAGCAGAAGATAAAGAAGACTTTGATTTGGGAAGCTGTTAGTAAGAGCAGGTCATATGGTGACCGAGAGAAGAGCACGGAGCCTCGTTTGAGTATCTTAATTCCCTATCTAGCACAGAGCCTTGTTTGAGTATCTTAATTCCCTGTCCAAGCAGTTAAAGGGCAGAAGTGGAGCGTCTCTAACAATGTGTCTTCAAAGTAATCAGCCCACATGGTTATGAATTCCCCATGCAAAGATAGATCGGAATTATACAGACTCAACCTCCCCCTTTCCTCCATCTCTTCTTCCCTTCCTCCTTCCTCTTTCCTCCTTCCTCCTTCCTCCTTCCTCCTTCCTTCTTCCTCCTTCCTCCTTCCTCCCTCCTCCCTCCTCCCTCCTTCCTCTTTCCTCCTCCCTCCTTCCTCCTTCCTCCTTCCTCCTTCCTCCTTCCTCCTTCCTCCTTCCTCTTTTTCTCTTTCCTCTTTCCTCTTTCCTCCTTCCTCCTTCCATGCTTCTCCCCTCTTCTCTTTCCTTCTTGCGATTCATCAAGAATTTTGGTCTTTACAAAAATCTATGGAGAGTGCTACAGGCAGAAGAGCAAGCTGACTTAGAGATTTCATTAAAATCTGTGAAACTGAAAAAAAAAGGCTTTAAAGTATATGTTTGTCAATCACTCAGTAATTGAGAAGTAGGAACTGCAGCTACGGAGTATTATATATGCAGCCATTCAATTAACTCAGTTCCCCGAGTCCAAGAAAAACAGAGAATGAGACAAGTGAAAAAGCACCATTTTGGATCATCTGGATAATTAATTTAGACTTCTAATTTGCAAACTACTCTAGTAATTGCGGCAATAAACGTCATATCTGTGTTTACCTGCTATGTGCTGGCCACCATGCTGGTATTTCATCCACATTTTTACCTGTGCAGTGCACACTGTAGCTCAGTTCCAGTTTACAGATGAGTAAGAACTGCACATTTACTTATCCAACAGATCTTCATGGAATAACTATTATGTGAGGGTTGTTGCTGAGTTTTGAAGTCATGGCGATTATGCAAATGCATATAACCATGCTGTCCTGCTCAATCCCTCCTGCACCAATGTCTAAGTGATGCCCAAGCAACTGGGCTGGTCCATAACATGCCTCTGTAGCCCAATCAGGATGGCAAAGGCTATGTTTTGCCTAACTTGCAAACAGCCTTACTACATAGTGGAATTACGAGTGAAATAGGAAGGTTAGAAAGAAATACAAAGTTAGATATAAGCATGAGATAATTAGCAGTGTTTCTGAGTGGTATAGCATAAAACATAGGGCACAGTGTCTTTGCCGTTTGGTCACATCTACACCATTCACCTTAATTATCACAACCACTAAGGTGTATACACTGAAAGAACCAAGATAGACTTCAGAGACACTTACTGCACAATACTGCCCATCTTCATTTCTTCCTAGCCTGCTGATTTGAAGTCTAATATTTACTGAGTCTATATGCCTGCAAAGGCCTTCTGCTTAATTTTCAAATACTAGTTTCTCTTGGCCAATCCATTCCTTGATCTTAAGGACCATACAGTTTTGGTGTAGAGAGATGACAGCTTAGAATATACAGTGAACAAGATCCAAGAACAGGACAAAACTAATGATACAGGAGGTAGGAACCTGATTATGATGGGTACAAAGAGACTGGACTGGCAGAGATGATGTACAGCCAGACTTTTACAGTGATGACATGACAATACATTTGCTAAAACATGTTAAAGTATATACTAAAATTTGTTAAACTTTGCACAATGTATAGTGTATATATCTATGATGCAGGCAGAAAGTTGTGTACTAGAGTTTTAATACTAGCTTAAAAAAAAGAAGAGATATTCTAGTTCTAATTCGTTAAAACACTACATATACATATGTAATATAAATACACAGTTATGCACATGTATAATATATGTAGTGTAGTGTATATGCACATACATACATATATAGTATCTAAACACATTTACATGTCTATATAAGTTTAAACAAGTATAAAGTGGTAAAATCATTATGTGTCTTCTATTATACTAGAAGGGGATAATAATTAATAATAATATATTTTACATTCCAAAATAGCCAGAAAAGGACTTGTATATGTCTACATATGTCAATACGTAAAACATTTCTGAACTTTAAAATTATATATGAGCAATATAGCTTACAAATAGAAAGAGTAAAATATAAAAAAAAAATGTTAATGGGACTTGAAAAAATGATTAAGCATTATATTTCATGTGAAGTCTAAGTCAATTTATTCTTCAGAATAACCAATGCTCCTGAATATTTTTCTGCAGTGAGCAGAATTGTTAACATATCCATACTGAATTGGCCATACTGAATTGGCCATACTGAATAGAAGGTCAATTGTTATCAGTTGCTAGTTATTAAAATATTAATACATCTTCAAGATAAGAGCTAATAATTAAGTGAGAAGACAATATAAAGTTTGTGAAAGCTTAAGGGAACGGCCCCAGTGCTTTGCGAGGTAAAAGCAGAAGGACCTGTTTACTTAAAGATGCAGGATTATTTTCATTATTAATGTCTGCTTATTTCATAAAACCGAATTGTGTAGGATATCAAGATTATAAGGCAGAGGTTCAGTTGGAACCATGTAGTTTCGCTGTGGGGACCTAGAAAACTTGGATGTTTTGATCTTGCATAGTGCTGGTACCCTGCCCCCCCACAAGAGGCTTTTTCCGTCTATTACTAAGGACTCCTAGACAAACAAGAATCACTGATGCGGTCCTGAAGCAGAAGACATACGTGTCCTTATTGGCTTTTATAAAAACAAAAACAAGTATCAAGCTTAGTTTAAAAGTGTGTATACATTTTCTATAAAGATCTAAGAATTAGCATCCTTTTGCCTGAGCACAGGCTGATGGCTTAGAGACCTGGGGTTTAAACAGCAACATTGCTGCTGTGGATGGGTACAGGGACCAGTGTCTCAGAAGCTAGTCAAAGACTGTGAAACAGAGCAAGGTACTACTGTGTGAACTGACAAAGAAAAAGCAGTGTAGGGTAAAAACATTGACATGTTCAGTTAAAAATAATCCTTCAAAAGGCCAAAGTTAACAGTTAAAACTGTTTTTTTAATCTAGAAATTGGCAAAAGATTTATCTAAAATGTTTATATTTTTGCCACCCCATAAATCAAAATTAGTTTTCCATTAAAAAAGTTGGATCAGAGATGACAATCTTCTTGCCAATTTTTAGCTAAATGCAAATGGAAACATCTGAGATTTTAAACGGAAAGCTGAAGTTTATAGATACATAGTAAAACTACTGCCTGAGAGTGTTACATTGTGAGATACGAACAGCATATGCGGTGATGAATTAACAGCCATTTCAAACACAGAAAACAATTAATTTCCTTTTAGGAAGTCTGTAATTTCAACCCCAAAAACTATGTTGGTTTTAATGCCTGGAGCCCTTTAATGCTGATAGCGACTGTTTGTAGAGTCTGTGTATTCCTCGAGCCTCACTGAAACCCCTTCAGGGTCCATAGACAATGCCAGTTCCTTATAATCTGCCCTCCTCGCACCTTGCCATCTCCCTGCTGAACTTGGGAACTTATATTTTATTCTAAGATAAGTAATTGGTAAATAGGTTGACTATAGTCAAGGTATGTGACATGATGGTTTGATAGACATGACATTGTAAACTTCAAATTCGTTGATCCATCTGTCACCATCCATAATATGTTGGTTGGCTAGAACTGGTTCATTACAATGACGTTACTATTTTTTCAATGTTCATCTTTAGGTCTAAAGTTACACAAGAGAATGCATATGAGTTTCAATTATCATTTCATCCTTAGAACATGTCTAATGTCCAATATACAGTGACATTTCACAGACTTTTTTAAATGAATGAAATACAATTGCTACTGAATAATTTCTTTATATTCCAGAAAAATGCTCTATTCATACTAAGTTTTCAAACTTTTGTGTGTCCCAAACTTGTAAATTGTGTCCTGTTCTCTCACAACAGTGTTGCCACATGGTTCACATCCCCACTGCTTTCTAGTCTCTTCCCAGTCCATGAGCGTTACCAGCATTTCCACGGGCCAAGAACTGCTACATGGTGATCCCTTTATACTTCTTCTTCCACCCTATGCCCCTGAGAGACTGTCAATATTTCTGAAAGAGGGAGAGAACCTTGGCCTTTCCAGAGAAATTTTGGGATGAGGGTTCCAAGCGAAGTGGAAGGAAACGTTACCACAAAGGTTTTGTTCCTATAGATGCTCAATGTGTTTAAAATGAAATCACACCAGATCAGTGCTCATCAAGATACCTCACGTCTGCAGAAGCTAGAAATCACCCTCGTATAATATGGTCTTATGACTTTAAAAGAAGATCCTGTCAGTTCAAAACATTAATTTTGCAGATGCAACCTGTACTCTGGTGACCAGCTATGAGTGGAGGAAAGACATAGGAAATAGATCACCAAGTGCTGGTGTCTCAGTGGCCACATCATACTGTTGAGACGGAGAGTCTAGAAAAATGAAGTGTATCACAGCAGCAAAACAATATCGAAATCGGCTTCCTTCACCCTGGGGACAGGCAGAATGCTTGCATGGAAAGCAAACGACGACTTTGCAATGAGTTACAGAGACAAAGTCCACTATAGAAAAGACTCATTCTTTAGGCTGGAGAGATGGCTCGGGCATTAAAGGCTAGGCTCACAACCAAAACTATAAAAAAAGGACTCATTCTTCATAATAAGTTGCCATTTGTCCATGTAAGTCCACTGGGGTAAAAGAGGCAAAGTTTGAACGAATAAACTAATTCCCATCATGTTGACAAGGTCTTATTAAATAAACCTTGAGATATGCTAAAGTATGTAGTAGTAGGTGCATAATAAATTCATTGAGCAAATATATATCCTTCTTAAAATTTAGGGGAGAAGATAGGTGGTTAAAGACTAATACATTTTAAAAGGCCTGATGGTAACTGTCCGGCTCCCCTCTTGTCACAACTTCTTTGAATGACTAGAGGTACTGACTGCCAAATGTGTTTTAAAGAGTCATTTAAAATTAAGAAACAATTCATAAGCAAACAAAATGCAAAAGGAAGAAAGGGGCACTTCAAGTTTACATGTTTTCTTGCTTTACTTTTAAGACTAAAAGTAAAATCATTATTTTCAAAAATATGACCAATGTTATGTAGGCTAAAAACTCACATGTTTAACTGAAGGGATGTTGCCTATTTTATTCATAGACTTTAAACTAGCAGGAGAGAAAATTATGGGATCTTCTCATTAATTATACTAAAAAGGTACCTCCTCATATATTCAGATATTCACCTATATCACTGGAAGTCATTGGCACCTCATAAATGCACAATTAACTACTGGGAAATCAATGTTGTCATACATTTAAATACAAAAATTACATATTTCATATGTGTATTGAAATATAAACCTTCCCTTTCCCTTTCACCCACATGTAGGCTTTTAAAAAGTAACATACTATAAAACATACAGTTATGATGAAGCTGTCTTTTCCAGTGTTGCCCTTGTATACCCCAAGAGCTGTCTGTCCTCTTCCCCACAAGCACAGGAGAGCTACGGTTAGAGGCAAACCAGAGAATGTATTTAAGAGGACAGAGTTTTATTTACAAAGACAGAAGTAATTCTAATGCAATAAAATATACTTGCAGGCCTTCTTAGTGCTTCAGTGGAGAGAGACAGGCAGCCATGGGCTGGGGGAAAGGGGGTTATTGATGTGTCTGATGCACAGGACCAAAGACTGCCATAACCAGTTTGGAATGTGGTGCCTCTTTAAAACACAACCAAAGAGCTGGTCTACAATTCCCAATCTGCCTCGGCATATACAAATCATATATGCTGACAAATGATAAAGGGAATTGGAAAGGTTGAGAGGATGAAGTCAATAATAGATTTATCTCCAGACATTTAGCACTTGGAGTGCATCTGTTATGCAATATGTAGACATATTTTACAGCAAATTTGGAGATACTGTGAGCCCACTGGGCAGGGACAATGTCTAATTTTATATTCTATAGAACTCAGAGTTTCATTTCCTTGTTTAATGAGTAAGAGGAGGAGATCCCCCGCCTCTGTGCTCACGGAGCAGAAGTGCATGGAAAGGACTTGTGAACACCACTGTGGGGTTTGTGAGCAGCAGTGGCAGAATGGGCCAACGGTGAAATGGCGGACGCAACCGGATGTGAATATTTCATGTACAACATGAGGGGGCTGTGAGCAAAAGGATGGGTGGCCTTCAGAAATCAAAACTGCTGTTTTTCACAAACTCAAGGAAAAGTTATCGGAAGCTTTATTCCGGATGTGCACAGTTTTTGAACTAAGTTGGAAATTTTATCTTAGAAGATCTCAGTTAAAAATATTTAGAAAATAATTTGTTGGCAGTTTGCATATTCCTCAAAAACAACTTATTTTTCTTCTTTCACTAGTGCATTACTAAACACAGTTACTATAAACTATTAGCATTTACAATTCTAGATTTTTTTAAAAAAAAATGTAGCATCATTTATGCAGGGAATGCTTCTTTTGTCTATTTATTTATATATACAAAATATTTAGTTGGGAGAAATTTTGTTGTTTCTTCATTCCATCTATCTCTTTTTTCTGATATTCATATATACAAAACCAAACCAAGCTTAAACCTCAATTTTGATTAAATTTGATATGCTTCAAAAGCATGTGAAAAGGTTAAAGAGGTAACAACAATGATTTTAAGGATTCTGGTATTTTGTAACGCTTTGGAAATGGAAGCTGTATCCTCTAGCCCTATGGTTCATATTGATGATATTTTCAAATTAAGGGAGTTACTAATGGCTCGTTCACTGAAACAGGCAGTTTGCAGACTTCTACCCCACCATCCTAACACACAATTTGGAAGAAACTGAATTTTTTTAAAAGTCTTTATTTTTTTTTCTGTTGTCAATTAAAATGAATTATTTTTCCTTAGTCTTTGGAAAGTTTTGATTGTATGAATGAGAGTATGCAAAAGTTGTGTCAGAAGTGTTGCTTGCTGTGTGTGAAGCCAGCTGCTTGCTGTTAGAGGAGAGAGAATCCTGTAGTTCTCTCTCCGAGCTACAGGATTCTGGACTGTCATTTGAATTCTGAGTACACATTTTCAAGGACTTCATGTCATAATGGTCTTAGATGGTGAGTCACCTCAGGTGAATGATGAACAGACAGAGCTTACCATACTACCTCATAACATGCCAATCTTACTGAAACTTCATACTTAAAAATTAAAACTTATACCTAAAGTTTAACAGATTCACCAGGCTTTTGTTACTTTACTGTTTCTGTTTATTTATTTGTTTTGGGTATCAATTCATTTGCTTCCCTATACTTTCTCTTGAGAATCAATTACGTGGGCATTAGCTATTATGAATAATAAATAAACTTATGGATAATTTTTATATCTAAGCTTTATACACTACAAACATGTCATGCTTAAATGTTTACTTTCTAAAGCAAGAATTGTGGTCTATATGTGGGTTAAAATAAAGTAGCCTCTCTTGGGATTTACTTTTTTAAAAGGAAAACCAGACCTTGTCATTATCTCTTCAAAGTTTATCTTATACACAGGAAAGCAAGAAGAAACAGGAAAGGTAGTCCCTGCCACCTGAATCTGTTTTCCTAATCAAAACAAGCAAACAAACAAACAAACAAAAAACCCACTAAGATTCACACAGCCCTTAGAACTCTCCTGCTATGACACAACTCCCTGAGCGGCCAGCCATAGGAGGAAGCAATTGCACAATGTGGTTTTAAGGAACTGTTCTCTGTAGAACCTGAGGCTACGCTCTGGCATAAAGGGATTCAGGAAAATGATTGCACCATGCTTTAACTGTTGTTTTGTTTTGTTTTGTTTTGTTTTGTTTTTCTCCTGTTTTCAATGGGCATTTGGATCAAAGTACTTGTGGGTCTCACAAAACAGTCTCTGACTCCATTTAGGATAGACCTTCCAATTCAGAAAAATAATAGTTTCTAAAATTACCCCACTAAATCACATGTTGAAATGGTATTTTTATAAAAGAAGAAAACAAATGCACTAAAGAAAATGCAATAACCATTCAAACTCCTGCTTAGCTCTTTAAGGGCAGGAAACTGCTAATCAATCATGCTTTCAAGATCTGTACATACATGATTTAAGAGATGATGTACCAAGCACAGAACAGTGCAGCTCGATAAAGTAAGGTAAAATAGTTACTGCGCAGTGTGTGCTAGATACTGGTTATTGTTTGCAGCTATATACTAGTACTTTTAAATAAAACATTAAAGAGTAGTGACACATGCCCCTTTAATGAGAGAAGTAAAGAAAATAGCATGGAGTTCAATAAACAGAAACATTGGTGAGTCTGACACAAGATAACAGTACACAGCTCATTCAGAGACTGGTTAAATGAAAAGATACTGTGCGGCCCCGTGTACACAGAAATGGTGTCGGGACCCGCCTTCTGTCCCTGTATGTGCCTTCTAGTGTGAATATGAAAGAATCTGTGATGCACAGAGATGAATGTATTCAGACTTATTTTATAAACAAAATTTCAGAAAGAAAAAAAAGCAATGTGAAATTTTGTCTTGGAATTGTACACATGGAAAAGGAAGACTGAGCCCAAACCATCACTGCCAGCCTTTGTCATTAACTAACTAAAGGCAGCAAAACACATTATCTTCCTTTAGATTCTAAAGTTTAAAAAAATATATGAGCATACATGTATCCTAATTGTCCACATTCCCAGTGCTAGAGTTGGCAAAATAGTGTTAACCATTGCTTTTTTTTGAAGATGCACACTATTCCTTCCCATGAATAAATATGGATCTGAGAAATTTTCCCGACCTGTACAAAATACTATGGCAGATTATATTACAGCATATTATTCTTCTATATACAACATGAAGGTCACTTATGTTCTGTAATGAGCAAAGGTTTATTTTACTAATGTTTTCCATATCACATTTCCAACTTGATCTCCAGATTTACCCTTGGAGTCTGGAAGTCGTTGGGGAGACCAATTTATTGTCTAGGGTTAAATGAAAAACAATTCCATGAGAATGTTGCAGTTGAGGAAAACAGGGATTCAAAGAATGATTCCCTTTAACATTAAACAAGTCCAGGTGATTCGTTTCCGCTTCTTTCTCCGGTGTGTTGGCCTTTTGTAATTGTTTTCCAGTTTTACTACAGAGAAAGCTATGCTTTGGCTAGCATAAATATTCCCAAGTATTCTGCAGTGTCTCTTTCCTCTTCACAGGTCTTTCTTTTTTCCAGGGCATCTTTCTTTACCAGGATTCTGAGTATTTTTCCACACTCTTTCCACCTGCTTTTTTGAGTCTTTTCCCCTTCTCTTAGGAACTGTCTTTGCATCTTCAGACCCAAGGTAGAGGAGAGACTATATTACCTCCCCTAAATTGGCATGCTGCAGAGCATGGCATAAGTTTCTTTGAAGACAATGTCATGTTCTTTTTACATCTCTCTCTCTCTCTCTCTCTCTCTCTCTCTCTCTCTCTCTCTCTCACACACACACACACACACACACATACATGCATACATGCACACATGCACATACACAATCACATATCACTCACACACACAAATAGACACACACACGTCAAAATAAGAAATATTTTATTTAAGGATAAAATAAATATATAAAATAAAAATAACACTAGAGGTTATTTTTGATGGTCTGGCCCAGAATTCCACTGTGCGTTTTCCCAACAGGTTATCTGAGAAGGAAACAAAGTAAGAATCAGTATTATAAATATCAACCTATATTCTTTACAACTTGATCATACTTCTTGAAGTTGGGAATAAAAAATAATCAAGTACCCTAGGGAAATATGAAAAAGTATATCATATACTGTTATGTTAAGCCTTTGGTATTTCTACCTAAATTACTTCAAAATTGGTCAGAATTCAGGGAAATTACTTCTTAAAAAATCATACTTACATTTCTACTCTGAGAAGACAATTTTAGTAAGTCACACACAGCAAGGTGAATTAAAAGGCACTTACCTGTATGCACCAAATGACATGTAGTTTTTATGGATATATGTATATGCATATATTTGAATATATATTCATTTGAATCACACATACACAAACTCACACATACATACACACATATGAAGCTTATGTAAATTGGAAAGACGTGACCTATATCCTTTAGCTTTAAGACAGTTGCCACCAAGGAGTTGGTTGCTGCAGGAACATTTCATTTCACATGATAGGTTTTGTTGTCTTTGTAGTTGTGGTTGTTGCTTTGTTCTCTCCCTCCCTTATTCAGTAATCAAAAAGTGCAACAGACTTGTGGTAGACACCTAAACTTCAGAAAGGGGCGATGCTAGTTCTAAGGTTTTGTTTTCTTTTCTTTTCAACACACACACACACACACACACACACACACAGGCACACACATATACAATTTACACATACCAACACACACACATACATATACACATTGGTTTTTGTAGTAAAAGCAGATAAAAATAAAATAAAATTGAAGTTGATAAGCTTCCTAAGTGTTCACATGGCAAACTGAAAGAAAACAGTCCTATCTTTAGATGACATATTATGCTTCTGTGTACTTCCCCTTAGAACATGTCTATTTACAACACTTGGTACCTTTGCTGTCCTTATGAGTGACCCTGAAACTTGATATCAATTGCTAGTGGCTTTTTAAGTCATCAGTTTTTAAGGGTATTTTTTCCCTCTCTTTTACAAAATGCATCTTATGGAAGTATCTTAAATGTGGTCCTGAACATCCTTTCCAGTTTTATATGGATTTTATTTTTATCTGAACATCTGACTATGTAAGAACTAGATACATTCAATAGCAATAAGATGTAAGTGAACACAAGCTTTAATACCTGTGATACAGTAAATCAGTAGCTTTGTTATATTACCCATCGTAAACTTTTTAAACCTGTGGCTCATTTTCAAAATAATAAACGTAACTATTCCATAAAAATATCTCAACACAGAAGAGCCAGAAAAGTGAAGGACGCGAGCAGATGGCACGTCAATCTCCTGCATTTATACAATTTGTTTTTTTTTAATGCAAATAGTGTGGGTTGCCTGCTCATGCCTTGGATATCTGTTCCAAAGATGAGCACATTTTCTTATCTTTCTGGATCAATGTGACATTTGCAGTAATCATAAAATGGGAGCCCATTTAATGATGCTAATGCTTCCTTAATGTAAAAATAAAACCACCTTCTTTGTAAAAGCAAACAGACTAAAAGTCCCAAAGAGACCATTGAAATATGTTACATTTGCAGTTACTGGTAACTAGATGACTTGATTACATACAGGTGGAAAAAAGTCATCATAAAAGCATTGTTTATGCTTATTAATCACAAAGTTTAATATAAATTCTAGATTCTCCTATGAGCAAGTCAGTAAATAAGAATATATTTCTATAATGAAGCTAGTTAAGTTAAAGGTTGTTTTTCAGAGAATGCAGTTAAATCCTTTAGCATCTTCAATTTTTCAAAGAAGTAATATTTGTACATTTTGTATTTTCGTAAAAATAAATAATAGTATTTCTGAGAGGTATTTTTTAAAAACAAACAAGAGTTATGTTAAAAGTGGTAAAGTAGTTCAAAGTCTAGTGGCATTGATTAAACAACCAAACTTAATTCATGAAATTGCTCCAGAGCACAATTGCACTCTCCCTCCTGTTTCAAGAGCTCTCTCTGTGGCCTGTTCAATCCCAGTGCTGGAAATCGCTTAGCTGCTTCCTGGGGAGCCAGTTCTGAGGATTTATCTCCTTTTCTGTGTATTGTTATATCTGTTTTCGATGTTTTATACACATACCCAGAGGCCTTCTGGCAACTCACATACTTTTCAAAGCCAACTTGAGAAAGCAAATCATTTTCCTTCCTGCTTCAGCCGCTGGTTCTTGTATTCCGTCTTTCTACATAAGTAAGTTATGGTCATTAATTCCAGAGGATCAAAAAATTTGGCAATTGATGAGAGAGAGAGAAAAAATGATCACTATCAAATTGGAGTTAACTCCAACAATGAGCTAATATAAAATTCAGGGTACACTGATGTTATCAGAGATACCAAAGGTACTGTTTGTGATTCTCTAAGAGAATGGAAATAAAACAAGTGTCCAGGACCACCTCAGACATGTTCTCAGAAACAGTAGGGATATATTGTAGATATTTGTCACTTTCATAGATATCATTTTGTGTGAAGTTGTAATTGACCCTTCACTGATGTGTGGGGCTGTATTGGTTGTGGCTTTCCAGGTATTTTCTGTAGCTACACATACCCAGTCTGAAATAAAGTTGATGAAGTATGGACTGTTTAGATCTGAGCGATCAGACCTGCAGCAATGAAGCATTGTTTAGATTCATGGTTAAGACGAAATCATGGCAACTCAATATAGTGGACAGGGGAAAGCTCTCGATCTGTATAGTCTATCAGCCATCTATTTACCAATAAGTATGTAACACTCATACTTAAGTTAACACTAAGAGCCAGGCACACATACTGTTAGTCACGGAGAGAGAAAGAAAAATAGGTACCATTTCTTCCTTTGTTGAGCTTTTGGGTTTCTGGGTTATCTTTGAAAGGTGCTTCTTTTATAATATTTTCAGATCTTATGTTTATTTATGGTATGTGCGTATGGGGATGAGGTTGGACATGTATGCAGTTGTTAAATGACTACTTGTGGGATTTGCTTCTCCCCTCCTACTATATGGGTTCTGAAATTGAACTCAGATCATTAGCGTGCCCCAAGCAACTTTACCCACAGTCATCTCACCAGTATGTGACAAAAAATTCTAAAAGATTAAAATATTAAAATTCATATTTACATTTTTGAAGAATCATAGGGAATTGAGATGTATATCATATACAAACCAGAAAAGCAAAAGAAGAGATCATAGTCGGGAGGCACTGAATAGAAAGGCTCCATGCAGTGGATAAGAAAGTGGAGAGAGCTCAAGATGACCCAAGAGGGTCAGTGTGGGAAAGAATAAGCAGTAAGAATAGAGAAACTCACAAGACCTAAAGAAAGAAGATCTTGAGATGACAAGTTGTTACAGGAAGCTATGACCCTCAGAAAGAAAAGATGGAGAATTGACAACCATCCCTTTTGAAGCAGGTGGAGGTGGTAGCCATAGTATGTTTTGCAAGCCTGCAGCACAAACCTAGGTGTAAAATGTTCACTTTCAGGAACTAAGGAATGGCCCTGCATAGGTTTACAGAAGCAGTTGGCGTCTTGCTCACTGCCGTGTCTCATAAACCTCTTTCCAATTGTACATAATGGATTGCAAAACACTGCTCGATAGAATGTCACTAGATGGGATTCAGGGATGTAAATGTTCAATTACTGGGAGCTCAGTAACAAATCCTTAGAAGTGTATTTTATCACATTTGTGTAGGTAGGGATCTCAAATCAGGCTCACTGGGCTGACCTTCCAGAGCCTATACGACATGGTTCCACTGCTTGCTTCTCCTAACTTCTGACACCTCGGCCATTCCCCTGGTTTGGGGAGCCTCTTGTCACTTCATCTTTACATCCTTTCCCCTTTTCTTCTATGTGTCTATTAGATGCTTTTGTGCTGATAGATTATATCACCAAGCATGATGGCATTTGAACATCACCCTGGTTATCTAGGACTTAGCATGACAATCACATTTCCTTGTCTTACAAGATAATATTTAAAGAACCCAGAAATTAGAACTTGATACTGTTAGGATTAGGGACATTTCCCAATAGCTGCCAGGCTCTGAGGTACTGAGGGAGGAAATAATTGTCTATACATAACCACTCTAAGATTTTAATGTTCAACTCTTCTATGGGAAAAGCAACTCCACTTCAACCTGGTTCTTCTGTTTTCTAAAGGCCATGGAGATGTCCAAAAAAGTCCTTTGGAATAAATCATCACTAAAATGCTTTCAAAAACTTCAGGCTCCTTTGCAAGGCATTCAATAGAAAACCCAATTTCATTTTATAGTTTGCATGTGGATTATACACAGTGAACTTTTACTTGTGTTCTTTGGAAGAAAGACCTTAGCTTAAGAAAACTTTGTCTAATTTCTAAGTATCTGAGTTAAAATTTTCATTAGAATCTTCATTTGAATTACACTTTCAATGCTGGCAATATTTGACATTTCATCAGAAAAATTACATATAATTGTAAGTATGGGTATATAGCATTTATATACATAATTTTATACAATATTACAGACATATATGTGTATATACAGCTATTTAATCTACACATGAGAATTTATACACATTTGCACACATATACACACAAACACACACACTTCTGCTGTATGTGAGACACTATCTTGTAATTTCAGATCAAATTTTTGGCCTCTTGGGGAATTTCTTTGGTAAAATTAATAAAATAAAATTAATTTTAGGTATTAATTGTTTTATTATCATGTTATAAAAATTGTACTAGTGACTTTAGAATGATACTAAATTAGGACATGGTAGAAAGGGAAACAATATCACTTTAAACATACTGTATTACCCAATTCATTCAATAGTTATGCAAGATATTATTCCCATTTAATAAATAGTATGCATTGGAGAGAACAATTCACTAAATACTGTGGTCCCCCAGCTAGTTGGAAGTAAACCCTTGATTAGCATTAAGCTATGCCTGACCGTAAAGCCCAGAATCATTCCATAATACCTAACTTATTTCTCAGAGCCAATGAGAATTAGGGGTCAGATTCCTTGGAAACATTTCTGGGTTCTGAGGTAATGTCACACACTGCACAGTAAATCCTCAAGGGATAACTTCCTGATGGATAGCTGAATATATTATTTTACCACTAGATTTAAATAGTTACTTTCCTTAAGACATGATGTAGGCAAAAATTAAAATCATGCAAATTATTCTTGTATCAGTGGATCACAGGGACATAGATATTTTAAAAAGAGGTTCCTAATCAAGCAGTGCCCACCTTCTGAGGTTGCTGTCATACAAATGGTCATAGAACTACAAAAAATAATTCTTTAGTCAGATGCAGAATATTCCCTTGGTGACATTGATACAGAAATCTTTTTTAAAATTTTCTTTTGTTTCAGACCAATTTGTGCCATTTTTTGTTTCTTTATAATTACATGGCTTGCTAATGTTAGCAGGACTTGAGGACATATTTTTCTGATTTACATGGCTTTTATATGAAAAGCACAGCTACAGATAGTGAACTTTCTTATTAAGTCATGGCAGAGCACATATTCTGTGCATGCCAAGGCCATGGCTACTGCCTTATCTTCTCCAATAATCTTTGGCATGTTATGGATGTCACAGGATTTCTCTCTCCAGTAAGACAGATTCATGCTGTTACTTTTTTGTTTTTTGAGAAATCTTGGTTGAAAGCACCAACAGTGATACGACTTGGTTCATTTTGTCATTTTTTACTCCCTTGAATTACTACATAAATATTAATAGCTAAACACATTGCAAACAGGTGGAGCTCATTCTGTCTCTGGAGCGCTGCCACCACTATGTGATATCTCAGATGGGTAACGAGATTTTCCATGTGGGGAGGGCGGTCTGTCATTCCATGCCAACCCTATTGGACACACCCTTGGCTTGGAGTTCTTTATTTCCTGTGATATCTCTATGACAGCCTTCTTGGTCTTTTAACAGTTCATTCAGTAGAGCGGATAGAGGAACACATTCCATTTGAGAACCACGTTCACTGTATTGTGTATATAGTTACTTCTTAGATCCTGGCTGTTGCTATCAGATAATTGGAAGGGAGTCCCTAGGACTTAAAGGTGTATCAATTACGCATGAAATATTTGGTTGTAACACATCTGAATTTCCATGCCCTTGGTGAGCTTTCAAGTGAAGGAAGTCACATAGTTGTGATTGTAGATAATACTATAAAGCTGTTCTTTTGTCATCTGCTTTGCAAATACAAGGTTTGAATTCAGGTCATTCAGAGTAATTACTATTATTTTACAGTTCATCATTTTAAAGATGGCTTAATTGATTCCAGTGGCTTTAGGTAGATAGATATGATATTTGTTTCCCATTTATTATGATTGATTTTATATGTATGTATATATATATGTATTATATAATATATGTACATGTGTGTATATGTGTATGTAAGTTTATTTTATTATATAATAATTCAGTTAAATACTTCAAATTCAAATTCATAAATTTTGATTTTGTTTACTTCCACTTTGTTAGATATAACAGTATATATATTTTTCTGCTCATTATTAGCAGTTTATTTGAATATGCTTGTTTTCATAAACATAATCAAAAGAATTATTCTAAAGTATATTGAATGCATGTGACTCTGTGCAATTGTTTTTTTACGGCTGAAAGTGCACGAGGCTGTATATATACAAATTCTTCAACTGGTTAGTACCAAAGGTCCACTAATGATTTTATTATGACAATTTGTAAGTCTCATATGCAAATCTAAATGTCTCATCTTTCACATATTATATATCAGAGAAGTTCCTCATTTTGGGGGACCAAATTTTGATTTGGTGATTTTGTGAAAGAGGTTTAGTTATAAATTATAAAGTAAAATTGATTTTTACTATCATTTCATTGATTAGTTTATAAATAATATTAAAGAAAACCCAAACTCTTAAGGTCAATATCACAAATATATTTTTCCAAGATAATATGAATAAATATCTTTGATGTTAAAACTTTACTCTCCATTTAATAATATTTCCTGTACAGTAATTAATTTGTTAAATTTTAATAAGTTTTGTTAATTTCTATGATGTTTTATCACCTCTGTTTCTTGCCTATATTTAATGACCCTCCACCTACAGCACCCAGTGTTTTTCAAATTCTTTCCTATTGTTCTAGGGAAAAGAACACATGCCCTCTGTTACTTTGTACATGATCCTAACAACCTAGTATCCAACATACTTAGATAATTTAAACTAAGGTAATAAGTGTCCAGAGACATAAAAAAAGAATAATTTGTGAGAAGGCAGAGACATAGATTGTATTTCCTTTAACTCATGTTGTTAGCTTTGTTATAAAGATAAACATTGGCAGGACTTAAACCCACAACCTTCCATAGCTTTCTTCTCATATTATTACATGAACTTAAGGTGTAGAGAAATTTTAATCCAGCAACATGGATGCTTTGGCAAGGGATCACATTCAAAGACCTTCCATGTCTGTGTGATCCAGCTGGAATGATAAAACTTCAACCTCTCTGACTGGAATACAGACACAACTTTAATAAAAACAAGTTAATTTGTAGAAGGAAATAGCCATGTTTGAAAGTGACCTTTAGTTGAGGGGCAGACAAAGTGGTGAATCAGAGAAAAATTTGACAAAATGAGTCAGAGGTAGGATATGTCCCACTCTCATGGGAAAGCAAAGCTATTGAAGAGTGGTCAGAGTAAGTCAGGAATGGAGTTCAGTGAGTGCAGGACAGTTGAGTTCAGACCATACAGTGGAGTTCAGTTGAGTTCCATGCTATGCAGACAGCTGCAGTTCAGTTGAATGTGCTTGGGTTCAGTTGAGTTTGTGCAATTCCATTACTTCTTTTCAGTTTGTGCAATCAATTCAGTTCAGTACATGGAATTTTTTCAAGTAGAGCAATTCAGTGAGAAGCCAAGAGAAGCCAGTTTGAATTAGCCAGCTTGGAGCAGAGTTTTGAACCAGAACAGCTGAGTTGAATGAGCCATCCAGAGATCAGAAATAACTTGAAAGGATGAGCTTATTCAGCAATAAGCCTCTGAGATGACAATTATATCTGGTGAATAGAAGTTACTTTTACACTAACTCATTACAAAAAGCCAGATCCTCCCCACTTAACAAGTAAGATATATTAAAAGTTGAAGTACGTTTAAATTTTAAAAGATGATTATACATTAACATAATAACAGAAGTCAGATGGTCCCATATTATAGACTAAAAATTTTCATTATTTAAAATAAAAAATAGCAATCCAAGATGGGTTGAAGCAAATAGGATGGCTTCTAATAGCTCCAAGTCTTCTTATTACATTAAAAAAAAATGTAATCTAGCTGGGTAATATGATACACATTTGTAATCCTAGTACCTGGGTGGTAGTGGGGGTTGCTTCAGAAGTTCAAGGATACCCTTTACTATATGATTAGTTCAAAGCTAACATGGGCTAAACAGGACCCACTCTCGAAATGTATAAAGAAAGAACGTAGAAAGTATGAAATACAAACTACATAGACATTGTGCCTTGAATGTAAGTGTTCTCCATAGACTCAGGGATTTCACCATGTTGTCCCTAGTTGGTGCTGTTTCGAGAGGTGGTGAGCTTTGCTGGAGGAAGCATGTCAGTGGTGGGGGCAGGCTTTGTGAATTCATAGTCTTGCCTATCCCCAGTTCATTCTCTTTGTTCTGTGCTGTGGTTGGAGATGCAATCTCTTAGCTTCCTAACCTTGCTAATACTCAGGTGCAACTTTCTGCCCTGATGAAATCTTCTTATAGAACTGTAAGCCACAACAAAGTTTTCTACCCACAAGTTTCATTTTTTACTCATAAAATACAACTCAAGTGTATTTTAATCTCAGCAACATAAAATTAACTAATACAAAACTGGTAACAGAGTTTGAATGTTGCTATGAAAAACCAACCGTGATGTTTTCTGGTAGTATGTGGAAGACCTGAACCATGGACTATAAGCATATCTGTATGTTCTAAGCAGAAACTTGTGGGCTATTCTAGCAGAAGTCTAAAAAGTTGTAGCTCTGAGAGCAATGCAGATTAGAGTGGCCTGGCTCAAGTTGTTTCAGAGGGAAGTAGAGAATTTAATGACTACCTTGATAAAAAATGTTCTGGTGATTTTTTTTTAAAAAAAAGTCTGTTTGGCTTCTGTCCTTGTCCTGAGAACTGCTTAAAGCTAAACTGAAAAGTAATGGACTAAATTTTTGGTAGAAGAAATCTGAAGACAGTATAGTGATAATAGGCAGATAGTGGTGTGTTTATCACTAATCACACTGTGTTGGTGTATAATGAGAAGGAGCAAGTGGGCCATAAAGAAATACAAAATGCAGTTTAGAGAAGAAAAGAGCACTAGGAAACTTAAAGTTACAGAGAATTCTTGGAATGAAAGAGTGGCTGTGATTCTTAAGGACTTTAGCACAGAGAGATCTACACTGGAATCATTAAATGTGCTCTGGGATCAAGACTCTACCAGATAAGATTGCAGTTTCTCAAAGGAAAAACTATAGGAATTTTCTGCCTCTAGAAAACACCTACATAAAAAGGGACTCTGGAGGTTATGTTTAGGATCATATATATGACTTTATTAACACATGTAATACCAGTTAATGAAAAGAGAAACCATAAATTAGAAGAAGTGAGGAGAAGGGTATATGGGAGAAGGGAGGGAGAAAAGGGAAGGGAGAACATTCTAATTAAGTTACAATCTCAAAAATAAACAGAAGGGGGAGGAGGAAGAGGAAAAGGAGGAGGAGGAAGAAGAAGAAGAATGAAGAAGGATGAAGAAGAAGACGAAGAAGACAAAGAAGAAGAAGGAGGAGGAGGAGGAGGAAGAGGAGGAGGAGGAGGACAAAGAAGAAGAAGAAGAAGAAGAAGAAGAAGAAGAAGAAGAAGAAGAAGAAGAAGAAGAAGAAGAAGAAGAAGAAGGAGGAGGAGGAGGAGGAGGACAAAGAAGAATGACAAAGAAGAAGAAGGAGGAGGAGGAGGAGGAGGACAAAGAAGAATGACAAAGAAGAAGAATGAAGAAGAAGAAGAAGAAGAAGAAGAAGAAGAAGAAGAAGAAGAAGAAGAAGAAGAAGAAGAAGAAAGGAGGAGGAGAAGAAGAAAGGAGGAGGAGAAGAAGAAGAAGAAAAGGAAGAGGAGGAAGGAGAAGAAGAAGAAGAAGAAGAAGAAGAAGAAGAAGAAGAAGAAGAAGAAGAAGAAGAAGAAGAAGAAGAAAGGAGGAGGAGAAGAAGAAAGGAGGAGGAGAAGAAGAAGAAGAAAAGGAAGAGGAGGAAGGAGAAGAAGAAGAAGAAGAAGAAGAAGAAGAAGAAGAAGAAGAAGAAGAAGAAGAAGAAGAAGAAGAAGAAGAAGAAGAAGAAGAAGAAGAAGAAGGAGAAGAAGAAGAAGAAGGAGAAGAAGAAGAAGAGGAAGAAGAAGGATGAAGAAGGACAAAGAAGGATGAAGAAGAAGAAGAAGGAAGAAGAAGGAGGAGGATGAGTAGAAGGATGAAGAAGGATGAAGAAGAAGGAGGAGAAGGAGGAGGAGGAGTAGGAGGAGTAGGAGGAGGAGGAGGAGAAGAAGAAGAAGAAGAAGAAGAAGAAGAAGAAGAAGAAGAAGAAGAAGAAGAAGAAGAAGAAGAAAGGAGGAGGAGAAGAAGAAAGGAGGAGGAGAAGAAGAAGAAGAAAAGGAAGAGGAGGAAGGAGAAGAAGAAGAAGAAGAAGAAGAAGAAGAAGAAGAAGAAGAAGAAGAAGAAGAAGAAGAAGAAGAAGAAGAAGAAGAAGAAGAAGAAGAAGAAGGAGAAGAGGAAGAAGAAGAGGAAGAAGAAGGATGAAGAAGGACAAAGAAGGATGAAGAAGAAGAAGAAGGAAGAAGAAGGAGGAGGATGAGTAGAAGGATGAAGAAGGATGAAGAAGAAGGAGGAGAAGGAGGAGGAGGAGTAGGAGGAGGAGGAGAAGAAGAAGAAGAAGAAGAAGAAGAAGAAGAAGAAGAAGAAGAAGAAGAAGAAGAAGAAGAAGAAGAAGAAGAAGAAGCTGTTGCTAGTGTTGCCAGAAGAGGCAGAGTTGTCCCATGGCAGAGGACTCAATAGCATTGTCAATGTGATACTGCATACTAGCTTCAGAAGCTTGAAAATTTCAAGAGTAGGGGACCTGTGTCCTCTTCATTCAGAGTTTCAGAGAGTTTCTCAGTTCAGGGAACATGTAGCAGGGGAGTCCTTGTGTGAAGGTCTCAAGAGCGCTGCAAGGTTGTTGTGTGAAACGGTAAAAGTGGGGTCTGGGTTTTATTAGAAACCCTAAGATGCTGGCAATAGCAGAGCTGTGGTTGTCTGCTAAAGAGAGCTATCTACAAGGAGGGAAGCCAGGTCAGGAGAGGGAAGTTTTCCTATGAGCAGCAAAGCCTCTAGCTGTGGAGACCTCTAAGCCAGGTGAAACTAAACTTCCAGACCTCAGACATGGAAGTATAGGATTTGTATCAACTCTGCCTACTTCCTGCCTTGTGTGTCTCTTCACTATGCCTCCAATTCTCCAGTTTGGAAAGGAAACATGTATTCTGAGCCATGCTATGTTGGAAGTATGTAATCTGCCTTTTGATTTGGTTGGAGGATTCTAGTTAAGAGGTTGCCTTGACTTTCAGAATAGACTTTGGACTTTTAAACAGAGATGAGATTACTAAAGGCTATGGGAAATTTTAAAGTTTGATTAAATGTATTTTTTCATTATGATATGGCCATGATTCTTTGGGGACCAAGAAGTGGACTGTGGTGGTTAGAGCAAAAATGTCCCCTGTCAGTTCAGATATTTGAACACTTGTTCCCAATTTGGAGGAAATGTTTTGGGGAGATGGTGAGTTTGGTGGAGGAAGAATGACACTGGGAATAAGACTTTGAGAGATTCACAGCTGGGTACCATGTTGGGTTTACCCTATTCCTCATGCTTCTACTTGAAGAGGAGATCTTTGATCCTCTCGCTCCTGCCACCATGCCTGCTTCTTGTTGCCATGGCTGTCCACTATGATGGACCCTTATCTGTCCCCAAATATGAGCCACAACCAACCCCCTCCTAGCTATTGTGTTTTTTTTTTATTGAATATATTCTTTATTTACATTTCAAATGTTATTCTCTTTCCTGGTTTACGCAGAAAACCTCTAACCCATCCACCCTTCCCCTGATTCTATGAGGATGTTCCTCTACCCAACCCACTCTCCCGACCCTCCCTTCATTTCCCAATGCTGGGGCATCTATCAAGCCTTCATAGAACCAAGGACCTCTCCTCCCATTGATGCCTGTCAAGGCATTCCTCTGCTACAAAAGCAGCTGGACACATGTGTACTCTTTGGTTAATGGCTTAGTCCCTGGGAGCTCTGGGGGCTGGGGGGTTGGTGGTTGATATTTTTGTTTTTCCTGTGAAGTTGCAAACCCCTTCAGCTCCTTTAGTCCTTTCTCTCTTTCGTCCATTGCAGACTGCAAGCTCAGGACAATGGTTGACTGCTAGCATCTGCTTCTGTATTTGTAAGGCTCTGGCAGGGCCTCTCAGCAGACAGCCATATCAGCCTCCTTTTCTCAAGCATTTCTTGGCATCCACAATAGTGTTGGGGTTTGGTGACTGTTTATGGGGTGAGTCCTCAGGTAGGACAGAATCTGGATGGCTTTTTCTGAAGTCTCTGCTCTACACTGTATCTCCATAATTGTTCCTGTGAGTATTTTGTTCTCTCAGAAAAACTGAAGCACCCACACTTTGGTCTTCCTTCTTCTTCAGCTTCATGTGATCTATGAATTGTATCTTGTTTATACTGAACTTTTGAGCTAATATCCACCTATCAGGGAGTACATACCATGTGTGTTCTTTTGTGATTGGGTTATCTCACTCACAATGATATTTTCTAATTCCATTAATTTGCCTAAGAATTTCATGAATTCATCGTTTTTAATAGCTGAGTAGTAGTACTCCATTGGGTAAATATACCACATTTTCTGTATCCATTGCTCTGTTGAAGGACATCTGGGTTCTTTCCAGCTTCTGGCTATTATAAATAAAGCTGCTGTGAACATAGTGGAGCATGTGTCCTTATTACATGTTGGAGCATCTTTTGGGTATATGCCCAGGAGTGGTATAGCTGGGTCCTCAGGTAGTACTATGTCTAATTTTCTGAGGAACTGCCAACTGATTTCCAGAGTGGTTGTACCTGCTTGCAAGCCTACTAGCAATGGAGGAGAGTTTTACCTTAGCAAAAGAAGCATAGTAAAATAAACTATGTGAATAAATTATCTCACTTTATCCAGCAGTTGTTTGGCTTTGGTATAATTTGTTTTCTGTGTTTGAGAGAAGGCCTCAATATTTAATCCGGTTTACCCTCAAACATATTATATTATCTTTCTGCCTTAGCTCTTGATTTCTGGGAGTGTTGGCATGTTCTATACCAAACTGTTTTATTTTCAGGTTTACTAATTTGTCTATAGTTTCATGGGCTATGGGGGTAGTATAAAATTTGTCCTTAAAAATGGAGTTTAAAACAAACCCTAAGGAAAATACAATTTTCAAATATTTGCAGAAATACATATGTGCACATATGTATGTATAAAAAGTAATGTTTAGGCAAATAAAATATCTTTCTGTGAGTTTGTAAATCATTTTGTAATTTATAAAGAGATAAGGTATTGAAAATCTATCTACAGTTAAACTTAAGAGGCCATAAAACAATGATAGCTAAGGTAAGAGTCTAGTCTTAGTTAATAAATAGTTAGGATCACTCATATAATTCTTTAATTAAAATATGGACTATTTTATTGTATTTCAGGGCAGAAAATTTGAAAAGTCACAATTTACATAGCTTATAACATTTATACTTTAAAATTATTTCTTGAAGGACCTTATAAGCCAGGAACTCTTTTAAATTTTTAATAAAAAATGCAATTTATGATATCTTCAAACAAGTCATAGAGATAGTTGAGGATTTGAAGGCATTTGTAGTGAAAGCTGTAGACAGTCCTCCTGTGATCCGAGATTGGTAGAATTAGTAAAGCAACTATGATATTGAAAGTGAACAACAGATTCCATGTGATGTTCATAAAAATTTCTAAAAGTATTGATTGCAAAAATAGGAAGAAAACAAAACTCTCCAAATAATCAACATGTTCCTAAGCAAACAAATACAAACAAATATTTGAAAAGTATCAAAATACCTGAGCTCTAAATATTCTAAACAGCCATAGTTTAAAACCAGAATATTAGTGGTTTAAAACCAAACACATAGACCAGTCCCCTTCAATAGAAAATTGAAATTAAATCTATAATAATAATATATGTATCTGTAATAATTTGAAGATCATTTTTTGTCAACTGTTCATTGAAAGTTTGGTAGAATTTAGCAGCAAATTCTCCTATCTTGAACTTTCTTTGTGGGGAAGCTTTCAATCCCATTGCTTTCTATGGATCATTCTAAGTTGTTGTTTATAATTCCTGATTTAATTTGGTAAGTCATAGGTATCTAGGAATTTTTCCATTTCATGTAGTTTTCCAGCTTTGGGAGAATGTAAGTTTTCAAAGAATTTCCTAGTGCTCTTCTGGATTTCATTAGTGTCTTTTGCAATGTGCCCTTTTCATCTTTAATCATGTTAGTTTGAGTCTTATCTCTCTGTCTTTTGATTAGTTTGACTAAGGGTTTGTTGATCTTGTTTATTTTTTCAAGAATCAACTTTTATTTTATTGATTCTTTGTAGTATTCCTTTAGTCTCTATTTCACTAATCTGTTCTGTTTTTTATTATTTTTCTCCATTTATAACATTTGGGCTTATATATTTTTCTAAGACTTGAGGCATATTAGTAAGTTATTTAATTAATATCTCTTCGAGTCTTTTGATGAAACACTTCTATTTATAAACTTTCATTTTAGAATTGACTTTGCTGGGTCTGAATGTTCTGATAAGTTTTTACTTTTATTTTCATTCTTAATGTTATTATTGTTATCATTTTTAGTGTGTGTGAATATATGTGTGAATGTGTATGTGTCTGAATGTGTGTGAGTGTGTGTTATTGTGTGTGTGTGTGTGTGTGTGTGTGTGTATGTGTGTATGTGTGTGCATGCACATGATGGTTCAATGGTCTTGAATATTGTGAAGTGGACTACTCTTGTGGGATGGTTATCTTCTTCTACTATTGGTTCATGGGTCCTAGCTCATGTCACCAGGCTTGAAAGTCAAGAGCGTTTTCTGTTATTGTGGTGGTGATAGTGGTCATGGTGGTGGTTTTTGTTAGCTTTTTGTTTAATTTTTTTTAATCTGATGAGCTGTCTCCAGTCCTTTGAGTTCATTTGATCCAAGGAATATTTTAATTCTCTAATTTGTTCAGTACAGCGTGATTTTTCATGAGAATCTTCTTTAGTTTCCATATATAGTTCTGAGTTCTTTCTTGGTACTGACTTCTAATTCTTTAATATAATACATATTGTAATTTGTTTTTATTTGTTGAGACTGCTTTATACCCTAAAATGTGATCTAGTTTAAAGATAGTTCCATGACTACTGAGAAGACTGTGAATTCAATAAATCTTGAATTGAATCTTATTAAAGTAATATTTGTTTTTTCTATTTTTCCTATGGTACAGATGAACTCTGAAGTTCCATTGTATTTCAATGATTTATGAGAGTAGGATTTTGAAGGCACTCACTCTTATTATATCCATCTATTTTTTTATTGTTAATTGATTTTTTGGGGGGGACCCAAATATTTGGTGCATATATTATCACAAATGTTTATACTTTCTTGGTAGATTAGTTTTTATTATTAGATATTATCTCATCAATATTTTAAATACTAGTTTGACGTATACCTTATCAGTTAATAGAGTAACTACAATAATTTGCTTTCAACTTTCATTTCCTTGGTAAATTGACTTCCATCTTTTCAGTCTCAGTCTTCAAGAATCTGCCAGCACGTTATTTTCAGAGACAATAATAGCTAGTTTGATCTAAGCAGCAATTGTTCTGTGTCTTCTAATGAGAAGTGAAGATCTCTTAAAATAAAGTTATTGCTGAGTTATTTACTAATCCATGTAATTTATTGAATGTTGCTCCTTCCTTCATTCCTCTCTCCGTAACAGGTTTGTGGGTTTTATGTATTGGAGACACTGGATTCTCCCTAAGTTCTCCTTTTTTACATATTCCTCTCGTGGAAATAATTCTCAGTTTTTCTCTCTTGACTAAAAATATCTTTCTTCTAAATAAATATATCTAGTCTGCACTATGGAGTTTTTCACTGATATTAATGTTCTAACACTTTTCCCCCTCTTCTTTAAGCTATACTTTTTCTTACCCCAATTCTTCATTTCACTGGTTCACAACCGTTTAAAGGATGCTTCAGGAAACTCTACTTCTGGATGTATTGCTTAGATGAGTGACAGAGTGAAGCTACATGAGAACATGATGTGGGTGTATATAATCATGATCACCTTTTCTTTGGGACTCACCCGACATGGAACAGTTGATCTCAGAAACATCCAAGCACCATTATCAGGTAGTGATGGATTCCAGATCAGAGAAACCTCACAAAAACTTTGTCCTATGTAAGAACCAAAACATTTCTTTGTGTATTTCCACCCTCATTATTTCAAGATTTTCACACTCCATATAGCCACTAAAACAATCCCTCAACTGTCATTTGTGATGTCTTCAGTGACTTTTCCATTCCTAAATCTGATAGAAAACTATTTGCTCCTTGATATATTACCTGTGTTTTGATTCTAGTGAATGAGAGTCACGACCCATCTCGTGCATTGAGTCCAAGGTTAGTGAGTGTGAGTCATGGGCCCACCTTGTGCATTGAGTCCAAGACTCTATCCCTTATGTTTCCTCCAAACTTTTCACTTTCATATTTTCAACTCTATTTAAATATGGATTATGAATCTAAATACCATTTTCTTCTTGATGTATCTTTGAATCTTTCTAGGATGTTCATTTCATAGTTTTATCAGGATCTTCCCTTTGCCAAACTTTGAAATATAGAGGACACAGGGCTTAAATCTTAATCATTTCTTTAAAAGTATTTATTTTTCCTTCATCCAATATGCCAGGGCCACAACTTCCCCTCCCTCCCACATCTTCCAGTCTCCTCTACCTTCTCTCTTCTGCAGATTCAGTCTACCCTGTCTTCCCACAGAAAAAGATTACCTTTCTTTTTATCTTGAATAAATTTTAGCCTAATTTTATAAAACCTCCTAAAAGTAATCATACTTTAATGTTCTTTCTGTGTGCTACATTAACTTCTTTTTTAAATTATTTTTATGATTTTTATATATATTTTGTAATTCTATATATTTTGGTAATAGTCTTTTTCTCTCCTGTCTCCTCCCAGAACCTTCTTTATTCCTCACCTATCCAACTTCCTGTTCTTTCCACATCTTATTTATTTATTTATTTATTTATTTATTTATTTATTTATTTTAATTTTATCTAGTTTTTTTTTTTACTTACTCACTTTACATCCTGCTCACTGCCCCTTCCAAGTCACCGCATCACACAATTCTTTCCCCATTACTCCCTCCCCATCTCTGAGCCAGTGGGGCCCCCTGGCACCCCACCCTGACACTTCAAGTCTCTGCAAGGCTAGGCTCTTCCTGTCTCGTTGAATCCAGACAAGGCAGCAACTAGAAGAACATATCCCACATACAGGCAACAGCTTTGGTGATAGACTCCACTCCAGTGGTTCCAGACCCATATGAAGACCAAGTGGCACACCTGCTACATGTATGCAGGGAGAGCTAGGTCCAGCCTGTGTATGTTCTTTGGTTGGTGGTTCAGACTCTAAGATCCTCAAGGGTTCAAGTTATTTGATTGGGTTGGTCTTTCTGTGGAGTTCCCATCCCCTTTGGGGTCCTGAAATTCTTTCTCCTATTCTTCCATAATTGTCCCCAAGCTCCATCTACTATTTGACTGTGGGTCACCAGCTGCTGGTTTGAATTTCTCAGAGGACAACTTACTCTTGTCTACAAGCATAATTGATAGTGCTAGGTATTGCTTACCCATGGGATGGGTCAAGTTGGGCTAGATATTGGTTGGCCATTCCCTTAATCTCTGCTCCATCAATATGTATGAGACAGATTTCTTACTTGAGAAAATCAGGTCCTTATAAAACTTAATTTTGCATACAATTTAAATTGCCAAAGGTTACATTCTAATGCCTCTAGGACATGGCTTCTAACAGCTATTAACTAGTAGATATAAACTAACAGAACTTTCAAGCACACCAGGCATTCTATACAATGTCTTCTTCATCTTCCTACACAATAACCAAGACCACTGAAATTGCATACTCACAAGATCAGAAGCTACCTAGACACATTCATCTCTGAAACTTAGAAACATTACACACTAGAAGTCCTATATTACTTCCCTTGCTTTCTAGTCTAGTATATATTTAACCCTTCACCAGAGCTTACACTACATGCCACATGCTAGACCTGTTATCAGAGGGAAATGCCATTTCCTTGAACTTTTCTTGCCTCTATTGTGTTGTCACTGTCACCATATCTGTCCCTGGATGAATGGGTATGGGAGAGCTTGTGGATGTGACCCTATGGCTTGAACATAGGAGAGCTGAAGTGCTGGCAGGCTGACCAACTCAGCTACCACCCAGGCCTGGATCCAGGGATTTGAGTTGACCTACCCCAATATCTACCTCATCTAGGAACTGCTAGAACACAGATGAGATTGGTCCTGCAGATCTAAAACTTCAGGATATCCACGACACTGGGCACCAAAAGAATATCCTAGAGGAGTTTTGGTAAGAATCTAGTGTTGATAGTGGAGCAGAAGCCAGAGGTCTCAAGCTTCTCATTGCAATGAACATTTTCAAGTAAAGATCTGTGGACCAAAGGATATACTTTACTACAGACCGTGACACATCTGCAGCTTCAGATGGCTTATTTGGGGGAATATTAGGAGGAGACTACAAGGGAGGAGGTAGATATGAAAGGATAGGGAGATGAGTGAGATTTGGGGGCATGATGTGAAATTCAAAAAGAATCAATTAAAAGTTTAAAAATTCTAGACATCTATAGGTGATTATGAATATTCATACACTCAAATTGTACCCATACACCCATATTCTATGAATGTGCAGAAAAGGCCTTGAAGTATAGAAACTGAAGAGGTCACAGTATTGAACAAGGGTACATACATATAGTATCTTCATATGCACATTTTCTGTATTATTGATAGTTCACAACAAGAATTATTCAATTAATAGTTGTATAATTTGAAGTAATTATCTATCATAAAATAGCCTACAAAGACATATTTATTCTATTTGTTCTTTTTAGTGTCAATATTTATTTGTAGAAAAACTACTTATTAGTTACTCTACCCATGAATGGTAAGATAATAAACTGAAGAGTTAAAAAGTCAACCTGCCACACAACTATTGGAGGGTTATACAATATAAAATGTGTTTGTATACACTAATTGATGCAGTGTAATTGAAAGTCCTATTTTCTGCTTTAATGACAATGTTACAAAGCTCATCCTTCTATTGTCTGTAATTTTCTTGCTGCTTCTACCATGTTTAAATGAACGAGTAGGTCCTGGAATACATGAGCAGGTTATCATGGTGAAAAATCTTGACAACAAAAGTCTCCAATGTTTATTTTATTCACACTGATTTTTAGTTCGCATCTCCACCAGCACATCAAGCCTGAGGTTTGCCCCTGACCCATTTTCTAACCTCAGTTCCACCTCATTGTGTGCACTCTAATTCAGAAACAGAACCCAAGTACATAACTGCTTAGAAAGCACGTGCTTGCTCCTTCTGGGACCCTGGAAAATCTTAAACTAAAGGTGGGCCCTAGTGGAATTGCAGCTGATGTTCTGAACCGAGTTTTCTTTGAAAACCACATTGGTCTGGGTTTATTGTAGGAAACAATTTAAATATAAGCATTAGACAAGAACAAAGATTCTATATGATGAAAAATGATATTAAATGATTCCATGCAGACAAATTTAAGACTAGAACAATTTTGAAGCTTGATTGCTTGTGAGATAATATCCTAAGCCTACAATCATTTCATTTTAAAATACCTCGAGTTTACAATGATGCATCTAAAAAGCATGAACAAATCCTCTTCATTCAACTCTAGTTCTTGAAATGGCATCTGCCTTGGAGCTATAAAAATAACAGATGATTTTTTGATAGCTTATCAGTTAACAGACTGCTTAGTTAGAGTAGCACATTTTTATGCTAATGTCAGGAGGAGAGAGAGAGAGAGAGAGAGAGAGAGAGAGAGAGAGAGAGAGAGAGAGAGAGAGAAAATGCTGAGCACCATTGTGGGTAGTGGAGCGATTTAAAGTCTCCTTTTACCCAAATAATGGATGGTTTTTCTTCTAGGCTTTTTTCCTACATATAGAAAGGTGAATGTGTACTTTGGATTTTTTTTGAACTTAGATCTGACTTCATGAAGAAAGTAGAATATGCTATCCAATTTGAATCCTATAAAATGTTTTATAGTTGGCATAAAATAAATGAAGAATGTTCATGGATTAAAAAATACTATTGATGTGCTAGTGACATAAGATATGCTTTTTGAAATGTCAATATGGGAATTAGAATTGCAATTACCACCAGAAATTCAATACTGATCAATCAAAAATAGTCAGAGTTCCTAAAAGGTCACTCTTGTATAAACATAGAATCTAGTTAATACTAGATTTTATTAAGTACTTAGTTTGGAGTGCATCTTAAACTCATGGGATTGTAGAATTATAAGAAGCTTAGAGTTATGTTGGCACACTCTCTCATGCAAAGATCATTTTAGGACAGTTGCACAGTAAAGAAAGGTTATGAGGAAGAACCGGACATTTAAATTTTAACTCTTATGAAATACCAGATTTTAGATCATCATATGGGTTAAGGAAGAGTATTAATAAGAAAAATAGACCATTTTAAATAAGGAAGAAAGGATCACGTTCACTAGACAGATCAAGTGTTCTGCATATTTTGGAAAGGTTAGTGACAAACAGATATCTACTAGGGTTAAAGAAAAAGGGATGCACATTTAAAGAACTTCAAGTAGCCTGACAATAAGGGATCCTGTGCTGTAAAGCTATGAAACAATTCATCTTTCTGGAAGATTAGAAGAAAAAAGCAAACACTTGTAAACACATCAAGGAGAACCCAGGACCGCTGCAAAAAGAGACTTGTATACACACCAAGGAGTACCCCAGACTGCGTCAGACTTCTGTAAAAGGAGATTTTGCTTACACTCTAAGGAGATTTTAAAAAATAAACTGAAGGTGCTGCTGTGGCTGCTGCTGTAGCTGCTGCTGGGGATGCTGCTGAGGCGGCTGCTGCTGCTGCTACTGGGGCTGCTGTTGTTGCAGCTGCTGCTGCTGGGGCTGCTGCTGGGGATGCTGCTGGGGATGCTGCTGAGGCGGCTGCTGCTGCTGCTACTGGGGCTGCTGTTGTTGCAGCTGTTGCTGCTGGGGCTGCTGCTGGGGCTGCTGCTGCTGCTGCTACTGGGGCTGCTGCTGCTGCTGCTACTGGGGTTGCTGCTGCGGCTGCTGCTGGGGCTGCTGTTGCTGTGGCTGCTGCTGCTGCTGCTGCTACTGGGGCTGCTGTTGCTATGGCTGCTGCTGCTGCTGCTGCTGCTGCTGCTGCTGCTGCTGCTGCTGCTGGGGCTGCTGGTGATCCACTTTAAAAGCTAAAGGATGAAAATTTTACCTATGTGTCAAACATTTGTTGGCCACAAATGGAAACGATGTTCATTGTAGCCTACAGAAACATGAGTGAAGAATATGATGGCAAGAATATAGTTTAGTAACTAATGAGATGTTGAAAAATTCAACATTGAAAACCAGTATTGTATTTGCATGGATATTTATTGATCCCATATTTTAAAATCAACACACTGTTTTTAACATTAAAATAGGTACAATTCATTAGCTTGAAACTATGATCGACTATGGAAGCACACATAAATCTTACTCTTGTCTGTACCTAGCTTTCTCTTCTCATATCACTATTTATGTTTGTATTGCTCTTATGACATTTCTTAAAACAAAACAACAAGCAACAATAACAACAAAATGCAAAAATCTTAAAAATGTAACATTATTTCCAATTAAGGGGGAAAATATTAAAGGAGAGAAAACTAATAGTCTGCACACTGGTGGAAGAGAAATGCTGAGGTTCTGCTGTAAATGGTGACATAATTTGGTAATAATTCATGAGCCCATTCTAGATTTCCTTTGGGAGAAATATCAAAACCAAGCACCACATCACAGAACAATTGTAAAACAAATAGACTGAACCTGGTAGGAAATTTGTGCAGTCCACTCCCCATAGTCTCTCCCTGTGGCTCACAGTATTGTAGCTCTGGATCCCTCTAAGGAGGGAATAAGAAGATTACATTTATGCATAGACTTTATGGGGGTTGTCCAAAGGTTTCTGTCTTGTTTGAACTTACATGTGGATAGAAAAAGACACAGTTTGAGGGCATTATGAAAAAAGAAGAAGATTTGAACTAGTGTACATTTATATGCCAGTCTCTTCCCAAACTCCACAGGGAAGAATGGGAGAAGAATTCCACCCTCACTTTTGAGGGAAGACTTGGAGCACTCATCCATCATTCTGTCTTCTCAGAATGGTACCTATTGGACTGGTTTCTGTCATGTGTCTTCAGATAATGACAGAGGGAACCCAGTAGATACTGGGAAGCTACTGTTAATTAAAGAAAGTCAGTTGTATGGTTAACCACAACTTGGAAGTTAACACACTGTATTCAAAAGAAACCTGTATAGGATGTCATGTTCTACTGTGGTGTGGGATAGTAAGCAATAGGTAACATGAAAGCATCATTTTGGGTTTTTTTGGAAGGAAGATTTCTCAAGACATCAGAAAAAATGATTATAAAACATTAAGGGCAAATGCTCAAATATTAAAAGTTAGGTGTGAAAGACAATACATTAAAGCAAAAAAGAGAAAAAAGAAAATTTAATTCAGTTACATGGAATTACAGTTACAGTTCAATTACGTAGAAGAAATGGTTCCAGCTAGAAGCATATAGCCAACCAATGCTTAGCCATGATCACATATAAAGTCTTAATTTTTTTTGAATGATCAAGGAAGCTATATGAGTACTCAAAAGTCTCCAGCAAAGAAAGGCCCTGACTGCTTCACTGAAAAATTCTACCAAGTATTTTAAGAAGAATTAACGTCAATCATTTTCCAAACCTTCTAGAATGTGGAATAGTGAGAAACATTTCCAGACTCATTATCTGAAGCTATATTACACCGATATAAAATGACATAAGCATATTACAAGATTAAAACTATAACAATATCACTGATGAATATAGATTCAAAAACCCTTACTAAATTAAATAGTACATTACAAGGATCATATATTGTGTCCAAGAAGGACTTACTCCTGATTTCCAAGCTAGCTTTGACTATTAACTTGACAGGCGTAGAACTATTTCTGGGCGTCTCAATGAAGGGATCCACTTCTTATTGACCTATGGTCATGTCTGTGAGGAATTGACTTGATTGATTGTTGATGTAGGAGATTCTAGCACACTGATGTATTACCATAGTTAGACAGAGAATTCTTTCCTATCTGTGAAATCTAGCTGAGCATGAGCCTGGTAGCAAGCCAGAAAGCTAGCATTCCATTGAGACAGGTAGCAAGCCGAGAGTTATTATTCCACTATGGTGTTTGCTTTGGATCCTGCTTTGACTTCATGTATTAACTTTCTTAATGACCTTGAAGTTGTGATCTGGAAATGTAAGATGAAACAAGCTCCTTCCTTTCCAATTTATTTTTGTCAAAATTGTTATCTGAACAGCAAAAAATAAAACTAAGACTTTAGGCTGCAAGGATAGTTATAAATGAAATTTTTATAAATTTTCAATAGCTATTTATCCTCTAACATTAAAGGAAATTAAGTATAATGGTAAAATTCTTTGAAGAAAACATAGATAAGTGTGATGGATTTTCATGTTCATAAATTAAAAGACCTAATATTGTTAGAATGAATTACTACTTAAAGCAGTCAACAACTTCAGTGCAATTCTATCAGACTCTAATGGCATATTCTGCAGGATGCGAAAAAAACTAACCACATTGAAGCACAAGTAATTCCAAATAATCCAAACAATTGTGAAAAGAACATTTCTCATTTCACATTTCCTGACTTCAAAATATGAAATTATTAATCACAATTATAATCAACATGGGTCTACCATAAATCTAGATCAACTGATCAGCACATAGTACAGAGTGTTCCTGCAGTTGGCCAAATGATCTTAATAAAGGTGCCAAGACTGTACAATAAGTAAATAATAATGTGTCCTACAAATGGTACTTGGAAAACGGTATATTCACATACGAAAGTACAAAATGACTGCTATGTAAGACCAGAAAAAAGATCAAATTGAAATGAATTGAATACTTAAATGTAGAACCTGAAATGGCTATTCTAGAAAAGCAAATCTTTATTCAATTGGTCTTGAGAATGATTTCATAGATATGTCCCCATATGCATAAATAAGGGCAATAAAAAGGCAAGACTGGGTAAGTTAAAATAAATGAAATTAAGAGTCTTCTGTGAATGGTGTAATAGAATGAAAATGTCATCTACAAAATGGAAAAAAAGATTTTTAATCTATATACCTATATAAGGTATATCTATATAAGGTATATTTATATACAACATGTTTTATATATATATATGTGTGTGTGTGTGTGTGTGTGTGTGTGTATGATAATCTATATAAGGATGAATGTCCAAAATTTATACTAACACCCACACCTCAGTAACAAAAGTACTGCAAGTAACTTGATTTAAAAATGAACAATAAATTATATGAATTTCTTCAAAGATGACTTACAAATAGTCTATAACTAGGGAAAAGTTGACAAACATAATTAATCATAATCCAAACCAAGATACAATCAAATAGTGTTTATTTACCCGTGGCTCTTACTGTGGCCATCATATGCCTGTACACACATGCACACACACACACACACACACACACACACACACATATGCACACACACACATGCTCACACACACACACACACACACACGCACACACACACACCAATACAAAAGTAAGTATTAGTGAAGATGTGGAGAAACTATGAGCAGTGTGAAATATGTAGAAATCAGAAAAGGTGAAATTTCTTTGGAAGTTGGAGCTGCTATGAAAGACAACATATGTGTTCCTCAAAAAAGCAACAAAACCAAAAATAAGGCCTGGGAGGACAATTTAGTCATTAAGGTGCTTGTCACGCACCTATTCTCAGAAACATGAAAAATCCATGCACAGCACCATAAAATTGTAATCCCAGATCGGGGGAGATAGGAACAGGCTGAATCTTGGGGCTCCCTGGTTAGGGAGCTCCAGAGTCGGTGAGAAACCCTGCCTAAAAAATTAATAAAGAATGACCGAGGAAGACAGCTGATGTTAACTTCTGGCATTCACACATTACCTGCACGCACAGGCACACACACACACACACACACACACACACACACACACACACACAGAAATCTTAAAAGTCACAAAACAACTAAAATGAAAGCTGCCATATGATCCAAACATTCTATTTATTCAAATGAACTTAAAACACTGGAAACTTAAAACACTGCTAAAACATTGTAGCATTGTTTACAGTCGTCACAGTGGGAGAAAACGTATAGATATAGAGTGATTTTGACCCCTTAAAACCTAGGAGACTCTGGAAGGCTTTACCCCAACTGAAACAAACCAGTCACCAGAACATATGCATACACATATGCTTATACATGCATATATCATGTGCACACACATAATCTCTCTCTCTCTCTCTCTCTCTCTCTCTCTCACACACACACACACACACATGCACAAGCACACACACACACATACACACACACAAACACAGACATTCCCACAGAGGCAAAAAGTAGAATTTGTTGTGCAAAGGAATAAGAGAAAAAGGAAGAAATGTGCTGTCCAGTGGATATACCATCTTCATCTAGCAAGAGTTATCTATTTTAGAGACAAGCTACACAGCAATGCACATAAAGTGACTGTACTATGCTTACCTTTTGCTACACTTAAACCATTTGCTAAAAGGGGATCTCATGTTATGCTTTTGTCCAATGGAAAAGGCATAAAACAAAACACAATAAAATGTTTAGTCAATTTACTGTAATTGTGCTCATTTTTTTTTGCACCAATAGCAGAATTGTATGATTTTGTGGTTCCTAGATAAGTGACTGGCAGGTTACTGCCTGTAGAGCAAATAGATTCTGTCATCTCTTTGTAAATAGTATTTTTATTGTGACAGAGCCATGCCTACTTGTTTACAAATTATCTATGGTCACTTATGAAAAGTATTATGTAGTTATAACAGATAACAAATGCCTCACAGGCCTAAGCTCTTTGATATCCAGGCCTTTGTGAGTTTATCAAGACGATGGGGAAGGCAGACTGGGGGAGGGGGCAGGAGATAACCCTGTTAGGAAAGTAGGAATTTCTGAAATGAATCTCATCTCTTTTTGTTTCAAACCAAGTTGTGTATGTTTGCTTGATGTATGCAGGCCATTATGACAGCACTCTTTCTCCTGCTAATGCTGAAATGTAAACTCTATAATATAAAATATATGAAGAATTGATATGGAATGTAAAAATGAGGCCAAAATCTAATCTTGTTGATTCCAACAAAAAAGGGAGTCAAGACACAGAAGAGTGAATTCTAAGTCATTGTTGCAATCCAAGCCACAGCAGACAACAGACACTGTGATTTCTTCTGAGTCTGTGGGTGGCCCTCCCAAACCAGCTCTTTAACTGAACTCCATTAGCATCACCAGACCCACACCAGCATTGGCACATCTCTGATGAGTAAGTCTAGAGCTGGCTGACCTTGCAGAGTGATGGCTTGAATAAATTACTTCTACTTCAGCTAGCTCACCCATCCCTTTTATGGGGTAAGCTAGCCATATTTTCACAGTCATGTGAAGATGGAGGAGTGAGTTTTAGAAACAAAGGAAACGTCCTTTTTTCCAGAGCCTGGTTTACATCAGTTTGCTAATGGCTAATGTAAGTCTGGGTCAAACCAAGGCTTCTATAGAGCCTTATAAGACCTTGTGTACTTGGAGGTGGGAAAAGTTTGGTTATTAGAACAATCATTTTACCAGAAATACTAAGTAGCTTTTGAAAAGTCACATTTTAGTATTCTTTTCCCAAGGTCTTTGTGACATGCCAAAGAGATAGTGTTTAAGTTCTTCATGAGGTTATTTTGGGTACAAACAAAAAGCAGTTTACACTGGCCCAGTATAATTATGCACACCATGCTTCTAATAGAGATGCTTTTCAGAAGCCTTAAAGAACAGCACACATGCAAAGAAATTACTTTTATTTCTTTGGACCCTTGTGTTTTCCATCAAAAATTGTTCTGATATTTATACTGAAAAAGATGTCACTAGTCACAAATAACTCTTTTTTGTTCAAGCACAAAGGGAGTAGCTGTTGAGATTATGTGTTTTATTAGAGATAGTTGACAATGAAGACTAAAAGAACAAAATCCAAACAAAAACTTAAATACTGTCTGACCTAGAGTCTAGAAGTGATGTAGTAGAATGAGCAGGACCTGCAGATCACAGACCTTCATTGGTTCATTCTAGAACAATCATTGAGCAACTACTAAGTTTGTAGCACCACAAAGTACTTGCTGTGAGATTACAGCAAGTACACACACACACACACACACAAACCCTACACATCTACATTGTACAAAATTCTATTGACCTTAGTTTGTATGTATGTTCCTTATTTCATTAGCATCAGCCCAAAATTCAGCAACAACCAAAAGCATTAAACTTAAAAGTGCCGTTGGACATCCCTTATTCAATTCCATCCGAGCAGCACAGTAGCCGCAGGCATGGGTGGTGAATATGTGTTAGTACCAACTACATATAAGCTCGTTCTCTGTATGTTCTTCGATGTGAACCTGTCTGTTTGTATTTTGTCTCATCACCTTTTAACTAAGTGCACAGCAATATCTGAGCCACTCTACCAAGCTTTGGCATGAAGAGGCCAGTGTGCTCTGAAAGTGATCAGTATATTTCTTAAACGATGACATGAGAATCGATTGGGTTTTGTTCAAATTTGAAATTGATACAAATAATATCAAGGCTTGAAGATACAAATAATAACAAGTTACAAAATATCTTTATTTGAAACTTTGGAGTGAGGTATGATTCAGACTTTACATATTTTAAGATTTTTAAAAATGTCAATGCAATGACTCTAAAAGGTATAACAACCCAAGAAGTCTGGGGCAACATTCCATAATGAAACAAATTTGCTCACTGCACCTACAACATAGGAAAGTTACAGTAAATGGGGTAAAGTCTGTCCCTGGCTTCATATCAATCAGGATAGATTTTTGCCAAAATACTTTGCTACAAACTTACAGCAGGATGTTTGAGGCCCCAGAACATTTTTTTCCCAAAAGATTTTGGATCTGAGACTTGTGACTGTAAGACCTTGTCTAGTTTAATGCTTCAAACTTTGTGTTGACACGTACAGCTCAAGGAAACTGATGAATATGGAGGCTGAATCACTTGTCCAGTTTTTTTTTTTTCTCATTGAGAGAGAAGGAAACTGAGACTGTCTACAATAACACCAACACCACATAATCAGTGACAAACGAGGTAGGTTGGGAAGCATGGGAAACCCCAAGTCCCTTAGGACTACACAGATGAGCAGCTGACAGGCCCAGCTCTGAGGTGGGAATCAGGTGCTTACGATGAAGACTGTCCAGAGTTTGCTGAATACAAAAGGAGATGCAGGTCAAGACTGGTCAGGGCGAAGGTTGCTGGACCATGGTCACAGTACAAGCCAATACACTGGATAGCCCCTTGGTCAGAACTTCAGCTTCCAAACTGCCATTTCTTGGAGGATGAGGTTTGCAATGTTTGAATCTTTACTTCTAAAAACTACTCTGTTTAAACAAAACCTGGAATTGCCCATTGCGCTGCCACAGAACACAGGGCTGGGCCTTTTGAAGACAGCCAAGTTAAATATTGTATCTCCTTTTAAGAAGTTAATCCCCCTGGGTCTTCGACCTTTGTTCTTTGCTCCCAAAGGCAGGGACATATGATGTTTATCTTGCCAAAAATAGTTAGAAGTCATCTCAGAGCTCTGTGCCGAGTGGGCCAAACCCCGGTGACCTCTTTGAGTAGCCCCTCCTGTTACGTTAACCTCTGACTTCAGCTCTCTTAATGGCGACTCCCCCCAGCACTGCAATTTCCCTCCCACTGTGTTCTCTCAGGCAAATATTTACTACTGAGGTTTCACAATTTATTTTTCAAACAAAGTGGCAGGGACCACCCCGTGCCACCACATCCTCATTTTGCATTAGAGGCCATCATTCCCGAGATATAATTTTACCAGAACAAATGTGCTTTAGGAACTTTTGACATGAGATGAAGGCTCGACTTCCTAAGGAAGGCAACCCGGGCCCCTGTCAGCTTGGAGATGGATATAAACAAGAAATGCAAGCCTGTAATTGCTGATGGAAATCAGATAAGACCTCTTTTAAATACAACCATTGATAGAAAAATGTGAACTCGAATTACCTTTGATTAAGTCACTTAAGAAAATAAAGCTAGGTTGGGTTCAAGAGAGGATTCCAAGCAGGCTTTTGGACAAGGGTTGGGAGACGCTCAGCCTCTCAAAGCCAAGGTAAAGAAAATTAAAGTCAGAAGTAAAGGCTTATGAAATGAAGCAGGACTCAGGGTAGAGCCTCTTGCAGACCGTAGACCCTAAGTGGACCCGAGTGCAGCGTGACTCCTCAAGTCACTGATAGCTTTCTATGGTAAAACCTCAGTATCTGTGCAGCCACTGCCTGCTACCGAGCTCAGAGGGAGCTGTGGGAGGAAAACCCTCGTAGCCACAGAACGACTTGCGCTTAAGTTATTTTTTTTATTCAGATTAATCTGTGTTCCTGGCGAGTTCTGCACAGGTCACACCTTATGCTTAGCTCTAGAAGAAATAGAAACAAAACAAAAACGTAAAATTAAGTCCTGTCCCATTTTGTACTCTCTCTTCCACATTTTGTAACTCACTCCTCAAAGCCACTTTAAAAAAAATCAATTTATTGGTATACAAGAAATAATAACTATGCACTATATATTTTATGTAATTATTTTAAAGTCTAAATTATTTCCATGTGCCAAAGAGAACTCTGCAAAGCTCTTTCAATGACCTAATTGTGGTTTTGGAAGAGAGTGGATATAAGTGAGGATGGTGTGTCATCCCTCCCCATCAGAGATGCTCAGGTACTAAAGATGGAGGCAAACACAAGAAGAAAACAACTATGCCATAAAATATGAAATATACCATAAACATGGCTTAAATTCCTTGGATTTTTTTTCTTAAAAATCGCTTTGTTGCTTTCTTGCTTGCTTGCTTTCTTTTTGAAAAGTGATTTTAATGTTTATTTCTTTTTTTATTCAATATGTTCTTTATTTACTTTTCAAATTACTTCCCCTTTCCTTGACCCCCCCTTCCCCAAAAGTCCCATAAGCCCTCTTCCCTCCCCCTGTTCTCCAGTCAAGCCCTTCCCACTTCCCTGCTTCTCTGTCCTGGTACTCCCCTACAATGCTGGATCAGGCCTTTCTAGGACCAGGGACCTCTCCTTCCTTCTTCTTGGGCATCATTTGATATGTGAGTTGTGTCTTTGGTATTCATAGCTTTTGGGCTAATATCCACTTATCAGTGACTGCATTCCATGTATGTTTTTTTGTGATTGGGTTACCTCACTTAGGATGATATTTTCCAGTTCCAAATATTTGCCTAAGAACTTCATGAATTTATTGTTTTTAATTGCTGAGTAGTATTCCATTGTGTAAATATACCACAGTTTCTGTATCCATTCCTCCATTGACAGCCATCTGGGTTCTTTCCAGCTTCTGGCTATTATAAATAGGGTTGCTATGAACATAGTGGAGCATGTGTCCTTATTACATGCTGGGGAATCCTCTGAGTATATGACCAGGAGTGGTATAGCTGGGTCTTCCGGTAGTATCATGCCCAGTTTTCTGAGGAACAGCCAGACTGAATTCCACATTGGCTGTACCAGCTTGGAACCCCAGCAGTGGAGGAGTGTTCCTCTTTCTCCACATCCTTGTCAGGCCCTGTTTTCTCCTGAGTTTTTGATCTTAGCTATTCTGACTGGGGTGAGGTGAAATATCATGGTTGTTTTGATTTGCATTTCCCTGATGACTAAGGATGTTGAACATTTCTTTAGGTGCTTCTCTGCCATTCGATATTCCTCAAGTGAAAATTCTTTGTTTAGCTCTGTACCCCATTTTTAGTAGGGTTATTCGGCTCTCTGGAGTCTACCTTCTTGAGTTCTTTGTATATCTTGGATATAAGCTCTCTGTCTGAAGTAGGGTTGGTAAAGATCTTTTCACAATTTGTTAGTTGCCATTTTGTCCTTGACAATGACCTTTCTATAAGGCTTTGTTGCATTCTTATCGTTACATTATAGAAACCATATTCTATTGTTTTATTTGTTGTCCTCTTAGAGACAATTGGGAGCATTCTACAATACATATGCAACTTTACAATGTTTGCTTCAGGATTCACAGACAATACCAAAGTATTACATATTTTTAAGTGACAGTATATTTCAACACATGGCAATCTTTTAATTTTAAGCTAAAATTTAGATTTCACTTGTAACATTTATTTTTTATTTTCTTTTTAATTCACAGATAATGGATCATTATTGATGGCATCCATTGCAATGTATATAATAATTAATTGTGTGATAATTAAGTCAGAACAGCAAGTCCATCACCTCAATATTTAAATTATTTCTTTGAAAATGGTCACCCACTCAATTCTTAACTGTCATATATGTTAGATGTATTTATAATGCTTACTAGAAAACAATTGTATCCTACATGCTATATACAAAAATATTCATGAAGCAAAACTTTTAACCAGAAGACAATTACATCTCTACAAAGTGATGTATTCAGTGATACAAGAACATTTTTTGAATCACAACAGAGAGAGAGAGAGAGAAGTTCAGTACAGGTGTTTGAGTCAGCCATGACAGCTTCACACAGGCAGTGTGAACACTGGCATAGGGAAATATGCATAGTACAAGCATGGGGGTGGATAAGACACTAATTAAGTAATAGAGTCCACTTATTAAAATATATTTTGGCATTCCTATGAAGAGTCCCTCCCCTCTCTTGGAGCTGCGCAGTACCTTCTTTTACAGGAGCTGAGGCTGATTTTGAGGAAAGACCAGGAGAAGCAGGGGAAGGAGAGTGTTGAGTTGCACATATCCTCCTCTGAGGCCTGGAGAGTGATAGAGGCCTGCCCTGGCACCTCTGCTTCACAGCTCCCTCCCCTCTGAAGGCCAGAGCAAAGGAGAAGCGATGTAAGTCATTTCTGGGGACTTCCTCACTTCCTTCTCCCCTGAATAAACACACTCCCAAGAACACCAGAAAAAGACTCCTGCCTCAGACCAGAGTTAAAAGGGAAAAGGGGAAGGGATACACAGGTTATGTTTAAACTTTTAAAAGGGATTGGCATAGGGCATAGCTCTGGGCTGATTGAATTTTCCTGCATAGACTTCAGACTCAGCAAAACTAGTTTCTACAAATTAAAGAGCTGTACATTTATTAAAAAATATACATATATATATATATATATATGTACATATGTACTTATTTAAAATATGTGATGGGCATGCTCTCAGATTTTAAAAATCAAATTTCGGTTTATTAATATTTGCTTAAATATAAAGTTTTGGTACTTTTTCCCATTTGTTTGATTTTATGTCAATAAAGGAGCTGTGGTCACCCTACTAGAGAACACAGTGACAATTTTATTTAGAATGCCATGAATGCTCCTCTATCACTTCCATCCCTGCCAATCTACTCTTCAAGGACAACATAAAATGTCTGGCAGCTGTACTATTTTCCACTTCTGTATATACAAGGGAAACTAATTTCTTCCTGATTGTTTTAAGAATCACCATATATAACAAATCTCTTTAGGGCACAATGGAAATATAAGATTTGCACAGCTCAATTCCAATTGTACTTTTTTTGCAGAGATATAACTAAGTCTCTCTCTCTCCCTCTCTCTCTCTCTCTCTCTCTCTCTCTCCCTCTCCCTCTCCCTCTCCCTCTCCCTCTCCCTCACCCTTTCCGTCTCCCTCTCCGTCTCCCTCTCTCCCTGTCTCTCTCCCCTTTGCCACTTTGTTATTATATTTGCATTCAAGGACTAATTGTGGGAAAAACTAAAATCTCCACCATAAAAATAAAAAGAAAATATAATAAAGCAGTAACTTCCCAGTGGTGACAGAGGAGCATCGTCCCAGTTCTCTGTAGATATGCACAGTGATCTTTGTACTGTGCTCACAGTATAATGCTTTTCATAAAACAAAACCTACATTATAAAATTCCTATTTTATACCAGGGCTTTTCTGCACAGGTATGTAATTAGAAGTCATGTGGCAATTCAAGTTGCTCTTTTGTTCTGTAATACTACCATCAATGAGAGCTCACTGAGAGCAAAGGGAGAAGCAGATTATCACACAGAGACCTCCGGCCATGGTTTTCAGTATAAAGGCACCGACATGCTGGTAGGGAAGCCAGGTCACAACAGCAATCAGCCTTGGTTGCTGGATGCTTTTTAAGTCCAGCCAATGCAGAGCTAGTTCATCCGACCAGAGATCTGTGGATGCTGGCACTGTTCCAGTTCTCAGCTCTCCTTAGAGGCTCTTGGAGCATATTTAGGAATTATTAGCTATCTTGTGACATGAGAGTGAAGGAAAAAAAAAAGCCGATATTACTCCTACAGCAACTTATGACATACCGTATTGATGCTGCATCTTTAAAAACTTAAATATTATTTTGAATTTCTGCTTTAAAATTTCTGCTTTGAATTTTCTGCTTTAAAACTAAAAGTGCACACCTGCTATAAAAGATATGGTTACTTAAAGGGTTCATGGGCTTTGAGTCTCAACACTTCTCTTTGAAGAGCACTCAGGTTCGTATTTTAAATGATCTGACAAAGAAAATAAGGAAAAGGTACCCTGAATCTCAGGTGTTCTCACCTGAGAACCGTATGTTCTCAAAAATTAAAGCAATTAAAGTGTATAAGCACAAAAGAAGCATACTGCTACTTTACTCACTACTATAGCTGGTACTGGAGAGACAGCACAGCAGCTAAGATCACATGGTACTTCCCTGGTGGAGTTGAGTTTGGTTCCCAGCACCTATAGGTGGCTCACAAGTGTCTCTAACTCCAGTTTCTGAGAGACCCAACATCTCTGACCTCCATGGGCACCTAACCCCCTGTGAACATATTGTTACACAGACTCACACATCGCGAGCATACACTTATTTAAAAATATAGCACATATTTGAAAATGATGAATAGTAGTACTTTAGTCATCATCACCAATAGGCTTTGTGTTGTTCTTGAAAAACCCATTTCTTTTTATTTTGGTCCTTCATGCATATCCATAGCTAACTGCCTTGATGTGCACCAGGAGGAGAATGCAGTGCTTAAAAGAGTGAGTTCTGCATTTTGCTGCCTGGGTCCACAGATCGGCTCTTTGTTTTTTGACTGCTAGTACTTGGACAACTTATTTAACGTATCTGTTCTTTATTTTAGTAGACTTAGACTTTTCCCCATAGGGCTGGTATAAAACTAAGAGGCAAAGCATGTCACACAACCAGGCAGTATTAAAGACAGTAGCATTTGCTGTCAATCTCCAGTTCATAGTAGTGTTGATAAGGGTGATTACCTGTCAGACATTGTAACAGGTAAAGGGGGAATTATAAAGGAGAAATTACAGCCTTTGATCTCAAGCAAGTAAATATATATATAATGTTTTCACTGTAAATCAACTAATAAAACAGTTGACCAGCACAGAATGCCTGAGGGAGGTTTGCTGTTGAGAGCCTATATAGATGGAGTCTGAGCAAATGTAAAAAATAACTCACAGTGTGTCTCCATTTATACCCCAGAATTATGGTGTAAGCAGTGGTATAGATAATTGCCAAAGGAAAAGAAAGAGTTCAATGGAGCATTAGAAAATATGTTGTGATGCACACCTTTAATCCCAACACTCAGGATACAGAGACCAGAGAATCTCTGTAAATTTAGATGAGTCTAGTCTATATTGTGAGTTCCTGGCCAGCTAGAGCTACATAGTGAGACCCTGTATCAAGACAAAAATACTAGAAAAATATAAAAGTCATGCAAGAGAACACAGCAATCTGGTAGACACCGAAGAACAGGGCACAAAGAAAATGGACCAATGGACTTAAGAACAAATACAAGATGGTTATTTCATTTCCAGCTGTTTTGTGCTTCTCTTCCTTAAGAAAAAAAGCAGGACAAATGTAGGGATAAGACACATCTTGCACATGGGATGGTTGGTCAATGGACAATGAAAGAGAGAGCAGCAGCAGCAAGAGGAGGAGGAAGATTGAAGAATAACAGATGCTCTTCAAGAATAGCTAGCAGATTGTGAAACAAGATTTGCCTATAGACGGAATAAAACAGTTATAGGGAAAGGAGGCCCTTGGGAAAACTCTGGGCAAATAACAGCAGAGAGATGGGGTTGAAGATGTGTTCACAACTGACTTAAGATAGGAAAGTGTGTTTAACACATGCAGTCCATTTTCAGAAGACAAGAGATAGAAGTCAATTCCAACAGCCTTCGATCTAAAAGAGGTTATAGAAATGAGATCAACAGATGAAGTATGGTTTCCACAAGGTTTCTAAGTAGAGTAATTTGACAGAGGAGGCCACTGGCTGTAGCCTAGAAGAAAAAGAAATTGACTTGATCAATGTCAGTAGTTCCCCTTGGATTTAGACTCGATGTCACTCAGGCACCAGAGTGATGCATAAAGTGATTGCAGGTGTTTCTTTTGCAAGGAAGTTACATCCTCTGAACTTGTGCTAGGCTGAAAATATCCTGAGTTGAAAATGCATTCGCTCTCTCTGGATGATGCTTAGCAGAGCAGCACACACTGTGCCATTACCCTTGTACGCCTTTCTACTTCGAGGCCCAAGAACTATGGCTTCTGCTGTCTAGCATTCTGCAAGACTACTATACCACGGCTCCTAGTCAGAGAGACAACCAAAACTCACAATTTCCAGTCCACTTTCTATTGAGTACATATTGCTTTCCCACCATGAAAAAACTGGAAAGTCCCAAGTAGAAAAAAACCAAGTCAGGAAAGGTCTGCATAGATCTACTTCAAAGAAAGTAAGACTCAGAGATTAAACAGAGTAATAGATCCAAGGTGAGGTAGAAATTTAGAAGTGACTGGATGCCAACAGCTTTCCTGAAAAAGACTCTACTCTTAGTCTCAGAGAAGAGTCTGTCTAGAAAAATGGCATAAGACAGACTGGAGGTCAGCACTGATGCTACCAGTGGGGGGCATGGGAGACAGAAGCACAGGACACCCAGCCTGATGCAGGAGGGGAGGTGGCCGGCTCCTCTCTGTTCAGCTTGTCTGGGTGCTGAATGAGCAGAGTGATGGGTTAGTGAGGTATTTACACAAGCAAAGGAGCTGCTCTAATTCTCTATTGCAAATATCTGTCTACAGAATTCACATATTTCTAATTTTCTTGTAAAACAGAGACTTTTCATCATATTCCAGAAAGAATTTTATTGTAGCATCACGCTCAAATAAACCAAAAATTGTGTTCTAGTTCAGAGCTATAATGTCACAGGATGAATTCTTTTTAGTCAGACAATTTAACATTTAAACAATTTAAGCTCATTTAAAACTATTTCACCAATTTTTTAATATTTTATTTTTAGAAAGCACCATAACTATTTTAAGACACACAACTATTTACCTTTGAAAAGTGAACTATAGTGGGTCATATTAATAATACTATTTCCAATTAGTGTTTGCATCAGATAATTTTTTAAACATATATATCTAACGGAATGTTTAGAAGCCTAACATTTATACTTTGTTCTTGGTTTGACCTGTTGTCTGAGATGAACCTATGGTTTAGAGACAGTTGACATCATGAAACACACTTTGTGACAGTCTTTTTGGCAGCATGCCTTGTGTGTTACTTGCTCCAATTTTCCCAGCATTCCTTGCACAAGTCCTGTTTACACAGTAGGTATCTAAGAACAAGCACTGGGTTGAAGCAAAGTAATTTAATGCAGATATTCAGAAGAAACTGCCTTCCTTTTTGCCACCATCTCTGCTTTCAGCCTTTAAAGTCAAAAACTTAAAGGGTAAAACATATAAATATATGCGAAGCTACTTGTGTTTTCATTTTACTAAAGGTATTTATATCATGAGGCATTTAGAGTCATCTGCAATGCTTTGTGAGACATTTAACCAGCGCTGCCTTGGTTTCTCACTAATTAAAAATCAAGTTATTAGAATACAAATCTACTGGCAGTGTATTTAAGCAAGCACAGCACGGACACAGCATAAAATACAGGGAGGGGTCAGTGTTAAGTTTTACAGTACACTGAAAATGACTTCCTCATTAAGAAAACACTTTGTCTCTAAATGCAGTGCTTACTATCAATACCTCAGGACCCAGGGGCAACATTCTTTCCCTGGAAAGATGGGGAAGAAAGTAGGAAAGGAATCAGAGTCATTAGGCTGAGGTTCAGGTTAGCCCATCCCCTTAAATAAACTAGATGTGACTGACCACATAATATGACTTAATGTTAACTCTCAACTCATTGTGCCCAAGGTCAGTGCTGTTCTAGACATTTATGTGGGTTCAGTTAACATCCAGGTAACCAGCCTGAGATGCCCTTTCCAGATCTGTAGCATGTCATTAAGGGGCCAATGTGAAATAAAAATCAATCAATCATGAATATGCACCAGGAAGTTGTCATCTTCCAAAGATGGCTTTGTGGAGCAAGTCATTCAGGCAGGTTCTGGGGCCATTGAACAAGGTGCAGGCTGTGGGCTTCAACATGTTCTCAGCTGACCCAACAGTCTCTATGGGTAGAAGAACTGTGTAAGTAGACTCAAAATTATGATTAGAAAGTAGTGTGCTAAATGTGTCCCAATCATCTATTTTCTTAAGAAATAGTTACCCAGAGATTAGCATATGAGCCCTAGACACAAGGTTCTGCTGTGATCACTAAACTTATGTGAAGATAGAGGCAGAGTCCACCCGTGACTGGCATATTCTTCGAAGCTGGATCAGGGGACTATGAGGACACAAAGGAGCATCTACCTCACCAGGATTTGACAGGTAGGGCCTGATGCGTGGAATTTCACATATGCAGGTGGCATTGCAAAAGACAAGTAGGACATTGTAGCCAGAATGCCATGGTCAAGGACACCTGAGCAGGAGAAACTGATTTCTGAGACTGAAAAAAATTCAGAATGTCGATAAAGAGGTTGAACATTTAGAGAAAAGATGCAAAGAGCTTAAATCACCACAGCCCAGGTGCACCAAGTGTCTACAATGGAGGTGGACATGGAGTATCAGCTTGGGAGACCCCTGGAATAAGAAATGGAGCTTGGGTTTCACACTGGAGAAGACAGGAAGTGACTGAAACACCTGAAGCACAAACCACAACCAAACTCATTTTTAGGAAAAAAAAAACTGTTCTAGCTATTTGTGGAAATGAAAAAAAAAATAAGTTTCTTCTCTCTTCCTGCCCATCTCAGAAAGTGATAAAATTAGCCACCTAGGTATTGACATCCCAAATCTGGGCACCATCCTTTGTTCTCCTTGCTATCTTTCTTTCAGAATCCCACACACATCCTAAACCTCTTTGCTTTCATTCACATCCCACTGAGAGTGGCTGTCTCCTATGCGGATTGTTGCCAAGCTTCAATCTCTCTTGCCCGAGTCTGGCTTAGCTCAATTGTAATCCAGTCTCCCTAGGATGCCAAGAGTGAGCCTATTAAAAATTAAATGATATGATGCCTCTTCTTCTCTGAAGGCTTCCCAGCATCTTCCTATTGCTCCTGAATAAAGCACAGAACATTTTTAATGCTCACAAAGCCATAGGGTCTGCTGCCCAGGTCAGCTAGCCATCCAGTTCAAGTGACATTGTCACCTCGGTGGCACGCCATTCACGAAGTGTGCCTCGTGCCTTCCCTTATGTCTGGGTGCCGCTCTTCTCTGCACTTCACATGGCTGGCTGCTTTTTATCTTTTCCTTTCAGCTAAATGTTACAAATTCACAACTGCCTTCCTAAAAATGTATTTTCCCCTTCATAATAATGCCAGTCAGTAGGGCATCACTCTAGTCCCCTTGTACTACACAAAACACCCAGAATTTTACATGTCCACTTGTTTCCTTTATTCGTTTTTATTCCTCAGCATTTGGGTGTCTCATGGCTGTGAGAAATCTTATCTTTTTTCTGGTTCTGTAGGAAATACCGGTACATGGCAGAGACGTCATAAATATACATTGATCTAATAAAAAGTTGGCTATACCAAATCAATGTGAAAGCTCTTAATGCAGAGCAGGTGATATATGAGGCCCATGCTGGGACAGGATGGCTGAAGACAGAGGGAGGAGTGAATTTAAAAGATAACAATGGTTGGGTGTGATCAATAAGAGTTAATAAGCAGTGAGGACGTGATAGGAAATAAAATTGAGAAGTCTGAGGGAACTCAGCACAGGTAGACAGTCTGGAATGTGAATTTCTCTCTCTGATCTACTGCAGGAAAGGCTTGGGCCATTTTTTTGTAAATGGAAGGATAAATAGTATTTTTGTTTAGTGATGGAAAATTAATTAGCAAATCATTCATAAAACCTAGAAGAGCAAACAAAATATGTATTAAAGTTGTACTGGATGATAGATAGCATTGTGTAGGATGTTATAGGGGGTAATGTTAGGGTGAATCTCCGAAGAATGATACCCCAGATTCAAATAGGATGCAGAAGCAAAAAAAAAAAAAGCATTTATTGTACAAATTCTTGCATTCAGGGGCACATTCCATCTGGAGGGAAAAACCCGGACTATATTAGCAGATTCAGTTTTAAAACCAACAAGAGGAACATTAGGGAGGGGTAGATGCTATGATTGGTTAGGGTCTTGCTTCAAGCTATTTTTGACTAGTATTGCTTCATACAAAAAGGGGTAGCTCTTAACCTCTTGGCCCAAAGTTTGGTTAACTGTCTTTCTGCAAGCTGTGGAGGGACCCATTTTTGCATAAGCCCGTGGTTATTCTAGTAACTGGTTTGCCTAGTTCCGAAAAGTAGAAACTCAGGTCTAGTCTCCTGAACTAGCCTAACATGGAGTCAGCCTGGCTCAGACCAATTCACCCCTTTCAATAATTCTAAAGCAAAAGGTGGGATGGCAAAATGCCCCAGGGATAAAGGCATACGGCAACAAGCCTGATGACCCAAGTAGGACCTCCATGGCCCATATGCTGGAAGGAGACTTTTATAGATTGTCCCCTGACCTCTACTTATGTGTTCCAAAGCATGTTCATACATGCACAGACACTAAATGCAAAAGCAAAAGAGGTTTCCATTGTTATTGTCAAAGTTGAGGGTACAACATTTGATTAACTCTAAATAATGAAAATATTTAGAATGATTCAAAGTCAGACCCAATTAATTTGGAAAGTGTGTGATACTGTGAGACTTCAAGAACCACAGATGAAATCGATTTTAATTCAGGGAGAATCAGGCCAGGACATACTATCCTCATGTCCCTTGTTATCTCATCTCGGGCCGAGGTTATTCCTACTTAATTGCATGATCTTTCAGGGTTCAAAATATTGTAAAGAATAAATTCAAGGAATGGAGAGGTATTTTAGTTCTTTCAAGCACTGATTGTATTTCATATTTTAAAACAAACAAACAAACAAACAAAAAGCCCCAAAACAAATCGCCATATGTGCTCCTGTAATCTTTGTAGCAGAGGCCCAGTTTCAAATAAAAAGAATGGTCTAAAACTCTTCAGAAGGCCTTGTGTTCGTGGGAGTATGGTATCTTATTAAGTTTCTTTATAACAATGTAGACTTTCTTCCAAGAAAAACATGGTAGTTCCCTTCAATTTTAAAAAGATTGTTTCCTAGTTCAGCCAAGACTTACTGAACCAGGATTCTTTGGTTAACAGAGAAAAACAACACAGATCATCAATACTTGGTAGACTCCATAGAGGGTTCATTTATCTTCATGTTGAAATAAAATTCCTGCAAGAGGCTCCATGATTGCTGAAGATTTCTCTAAGTTTATAGGACTAAATTTAGAACATGTTACTTTGCACCATAGAAACCTGTGTCAGTGGTACCAGAAAGTTTGGAAAACTGCTGGATCCTTCAGCAATAATGCAATGTACTTGATCAAGAGCCAGTGACACTGCATAGTCACACTTTTGAATCCGAGTATGGTTACACCTGCTTTCCTCTTTCTTGACCCTGATTACCCTTTGAAGTAGATATGTACTGAGAGTATTCTCCGGTTATGAACAAGACCACTCAGAAACTGACAGTTCATGGAGAGTCATAGCAAGTCTTAGAGTCATCCTGGCTCTTGGTATTCTCTGGTCTCGTGCTAAATATTACTCACATAGTGGTATACATAGCAGAAATTTGTGGGCATCAGTAGCTTAGATTTAAAAGATGAACAACCAGTCCTAAGACTTATTGCTATTCTAATACTTGGAATCATAAAAATATTCCATATGTACTGACAGTTAGTATTATGAACACTTACTGTCCTGATAAAAATTTATATTTATTCTGTGCTCTTGGCAGTCTCAGCCATGATCGCTTCTGTTGCAGAGCAGTGCCAAAACACATAAAGTATAAGGCTTGACCAAGCACTAAGGCAGAAGTCTTATTCCTGTGATGGTTCCATGGGAGAATTAAGTAAACACTTTGATGCTGTATGAAAAGTGTCTCTCATCCTGCTAATCTACATCACATTGAAATAATAAACAATTGCATTTGTGTGGCTTCAGTAACTGGTAGGTATATTTAAGATGGGAATTTGGATTATTTTTTCAGGTCTCAAGGACAAAAATCATGCAAGGAATGAATGCCATTTAAAGATTAATATATAATTGATTTCTGAAGAACCACAAGCACAGTGGGTAAAGAGTTCCACATGCTTGGGGTGTGTGCCATGCGGAATCCTTTTCATATGGTGTCTCTGTCAATCCTCAAACAGCTGGCTAGTTTGGTATTATTATCTACATTTTATGGACGAAAGAATCTGAAGGTTTAAGGAAGTTTGTAATGGTTCAATTAGCACTTCCCTAACTCTGGTTTCTTTCCCCTACACAAATAAGAAACTTCATTATCTGAGGTTCAAAAAAACTAAATAAGAAAAAAAAGGAAAAAGAAAGAAAGAAAGGAAGGAAGGAAGAAAGAAAGAGAAAGAAAGAAAGAAAGAAAGAAAGAAAGAAAGAAAGAAAGAAAGAAAGAAAGAAAGAAAGAAAGAAAGAAAGAAAAAGAAAGAAAGAAAGAAAGAGAAAAAGAATGCTACCTGCAGTCTCACTAGTGGGGACACTGAATGACATTGATTTTTCAGGACAAAGACAAGGAAATATATACCACAAATTGATAGAAAATCTAGAACTCAACAAAACAATAGAGATAGCATGTAAAGGAAGGCCATATAGTTTGTATTCAATGGGATTGGAACATCCATGAGTCATTCATGAGTTTGACCCAGACAGCAAGATGCAGAGTAGGAAATCTGAATTGTCATTTGAAGGTTTTACCAAGCACATGTGCATGTTGAAAATCAGTGTTTTGTATCTGTATTCTAAAACTCTATGATCTTATACCCCCTTATTACAATAAAATTCTATAATTTTTAAAAATAGTTCCATAAAATTAAGTTCAGAGATTATAACATTTTCAAAAATTACTATCATGTCCTTCTTGAAAAGAGTGAATAAATTTGAAAGAATAGGATACATAACCAAACAATTCTCTGGGAAGGTCTGAGCTAGAAACAAATGCCCTGCCCTGTACCTCTACATTGACCACACAGAGGGGGGGCTTTTGAAGTCATTGAGCTAGACAGGTACAGACACGTAGATGGGCATCGTCTCTCTCTCTCTCTCTCTCTCTCTCTCTCTCTCTCTCTCTGTGTGTGTGTGTGTGTGTGTGTGTCTGTCTGTCTGTCTCTTTCTCTGTGTGTCTCTCTCTCTGTCTCTGTCTCTCTCTTTCTCTGTGTGTGTGTGTCTGTCTGTCTGTCTCTCTCCCTCTGTGTGTGTGTGTGTGTTTGTGTGTCTGTTTGTCTCTCTCTGTGTGTCTCTCTCTCTGTCTGTCTCTCTCTGTCTCTCTCTCTGTCTCTCCTGTCTTTTTCTTTTCAAGAAGGTCACTGGTATCATCTGAAGTGAGAACCATGGAAATGACACTTCCAAGGTGTTTGTCTTTAACAGAATGGGATATTTGGTTTAGATATTTTAGATATATCGCTTCTCAGCCTTTTGGCTAAGATCAAGTGTAGATATTTTAGATATTACTAGGAAAGTGATTAATTGACCCAAAGCTACAGCTAAATTTCAGGGAAACTTGGTAGAAGGTAGAGAGAGTCTCGGTCCCTCCATGTTCTGGAAGCCTCCATTATTGAAGAGAGCAAAGTATTTGAATTCACTGACCTTCAGAATTTACAGATGCAAGGACTACATACATATGTTCTCAGTAGAGATTCATCTGATTTCCTTCCCTATAAAAAAGTATTGTGCTTTGGAGCTCAGGCTGTCTCTGACTCAGTTGCCTGATATTAGATCCCTTTCCCTTAACTGAACTAGGTCATCAGAGGGAGAGTGTGCACTTACTGTGACTAGATGTCTCAGGGTGAGGTAGTAGCCAAGGGGAGCTTGCCCTTCCCTGAGAAGGTGTAGTGGGGGAGATTTGTAAGAATGGGACTGGGAGGAGAGGAGGGATAGGTGCCACAATCAGGATGTAAAATAAAAATGTTAATTAATTAATTAAAAAATTGTGCTTCATCCACTTTGAGCTGTAAATAGCACACAGGTTAAAGGACCTCCCTGACCCCGATTCAAGCTGCATTAATACCTCTAGCATAAGATTTTTGTAACTCTTAAATCACCTCCACTTTGACTAGCCGGATATATATCTGAGGACTGTCAAATTCCTCCTCAGAGCTGGCCCAGTGTCAATGACCCTCTGGCAATGGTCTCAGTGGGGTGAAATATACAATGGAAGGAAGTATTTCTTTTTATTGGTTCTAAATTTACTAGCCTTTAGCTTCATGGAATTAAATTATGGCACAGGGTGAACATTATAGTTATAACTGACATTTATGAACTGCATTCTACACATTAATCCTGAAATGCTATGCAAACTGACTTAGCAAAATTAAATGTGTAGCTCTGTGCTCCTGTAGTCTTTACAGTGATCCGTGTATGAATTCTGAAGTCTCACTGATGAAGAAATTACCTCTGAGACCTCCATTTCTAACCCCCATGGACTTACCAGAACAAGTTTTTGTCTAGAGATGACAAGACTTTTTACTACCTTCTAAAGTTTCCCTTGCCTCAGGCTGAGATAGAGAATTCCATGGCCCTTCCATGCTCTGGAAGCCATCACTGAGGAGAGCTTTTAGTTCAGCATAAGGTGGCTGACCTCTGTGAGCAATGCGATGTTCTATTTCATCTCAGACACCCATGTCCTCGTTACCCCTTGTTCATCCTTGCTCCCTTTCCTTTACCTAATCCCCAATATCCCTTACTGTCTTCATTCCTTCCTATTTTTTTAATCTCGTGAGCCTTTATCACATATTAATTCACTAGAAATTTGTCCCTATTGGCCCCACTGTGGGAGCTGAGAGGAGGGAGTCAATTGTGAGGGTCAGATACAACTTTCGGTCTCATCCTCTGAAGGACTAATAAGAACTTTTTGTTGGAAAAGCTAGTCTGACAGCTAGTCTAACGCTTGAATGACTTTTTCAGCTCATTCTGTCTCAGTAAGCCACTGAGCCTGTGGCAGTATAGAAGAGATAAACAGCAGTGTTCTGCTGCTTCCTGAAACAGCTCTAGGGATAGAACTAATTGAGGTGACAAAAGAGTGAAGAAAAGACAGACAGAAAAGCTGGGATCAGGTTGCCTGGGTTCTCTGACAAGGAAGCCATAGCACCTGGAAGTTCTGCACGCTTAGTATACAATATAGAAGTGGGTTACCTCATACAGATGACAGGAAGGCAGGGTTTTTATATACACCTGAACAAGGAGGCTTGTTTATCTGATCTGAGTGGAAACAGCCTTGGATGGGGACCAGTACTTAGGCTGTAAACACTCAAGAAGGAGAAAGTTGAGGTGGGCATCTTTTACATATTGTCAAAATCCACACTTAGACCAAAGGAAGGCTTTGCTATACTATGGAGAATCTCTTGAAGAAGAATCTGCCATAATCATGAGGTTGTGACACTGTGGTCCTTAATGTAACTGCAAAAACACGTTCACTTAGGATGCTACTTGATCCCTACAGTAGTTGCTGATGAAAAGACTACGGTCTGAACCAGGGCAAACACATTCCTTATTTGATCTGGGAAGAATTATGTAACTATTCAGCTGTGCAGTCTTTCCATCTATGGAAGTTTTAGGTAAAGTGGCCTCTAAGATTCTTCAGGGGGGTTCAGTTTATATTACTTTACAGTTTGTATTCTTTCTTGATTTGGATGGGTTTTACAAAGCGGCTTCTCACAGATCAACTCTGATTTAGATCCTCTCAGAATAAAACTCAAAAGTTAACAATACTCAGTAAAAAGGATGAAAAAGAAGCTCCCTATTTATGACTAGATAGCATAAACAGGCAAACAACACAGCTCTGCTTGGACAATGATCATTGAAAGCATAGGCCAAATGACGGAGATGAAGGATATCAACTTCTCCACAATATTAAGTCTACAAATGATATTATGTTTTGAAGGGAAACATTTGTCTTACGTCTGAAAGAAGATCATTGGCAAGGCAAGCCATTTTGTGATTTTTCTGGTATAGGGCTTATTAGTGGGCCTTTGGATGCCCATTAAATATGTGGAAGGTATTAGAAACTTAAAACCAAACAATACCACTGCCCTGGACGAAAGGACAAGCTACATCATAGCTTGGGGTAAACTGTAAGGAGGCAAACACTAGTAAATCTATGGTACTGTTATCTTAACCAGAAGAGGTGTGGTTTTCTTTTCTTTCTTTCTTTCTTTCTTTCTTTCTTTCTTTCTTTCTTTCTTTCTTTCTTTCTTTCTTTCTTTCTTTCTTTCTTTCTGGTATCATCTTAATTTACATTGCCAATGGTAAACCCTTTCCAGATTTCCCCCCTCTCCAAAGACCCCTAACCCCTCCTCCCACCCCTGCCTCCATGTATATGCCCCTCAGTTTCGCTTTGTTGGGGCATCTATTGAGTCTTCACCTGACCAAGGACCTCTCCTCCCATTGATGTCCGACAAGGCATTCCTCTGCCACATTTTTGGCTGGAACCATGTGTACTCCATGGTTGATGGTTTAGTCCCTGGGAGTCCTGGGGCATCTGGGTGTCTGACATCATTGTTTTTCCCATGGGGCTGTAAATCCCTTCAGCTCCTCTGGACCACCCTCCAACTCCTCCATTGGTGACCCCATGCTCAGACCAATGGTTGGCTGCTAGCATCTGCCTCTGTATTTGTAAGGCTCTGGTAGGGCTCCTCCAGAGACAACCATGGCATGCTCCTTTTGGTATACATTTCTTTTTTTTTTTTTTTTCATTTTTTTTTATTCGATATAATTTATTTACATTTCAAATGATTTCCCCTTTTCTAGCCCGCCCCACTCCCCGAAAGTCCCGTAAGCCCCCTTCTCTTCCCCTGTCCTCCCTCCCACCCCTTCCCAGTTCCCCGTTCTGGTTTTGCCAAATACTGTTTCACTGAGTCTTTCCAGAACCAGGGACCACTCCTGCTTTCTTCTTGTATCTCATTTGATGTGTGGATTATGTTTTGGGTATTCCAGTTTTCTAGGTTAATAACCACTTATTAGTGAGTGCATACCATGATTCACCTTTTGAGTCTGGGTTACCTCACTTAGTATGATGTTCTCTAGCTCCATCCATTTGCCTAAGAATTTCATGAATTCATTGTTTCTAATGGCTGAATAGTACTCCATTGTGTAGATATACCACATTTTTTGTATCCACTCTTCTGTTGAGGGATACATGGGTTCTTTCCAGCATCTGGCAATTATAAATAGGGCTGCTATGAACATAGTAGAGCATGTATCCTTATTACATGGTGGGGAATCCTCTGGGTATAGTTTCTGTAAGGCAAAGGACACCATCAAGAGGACAGATCGGCAACCAACAAATTGGGAAAAGATCTTCACCAATCCTACATCAGATAGAGGGCTAATATCCAATATATATAAAGAACTCAAGAAGTTAGACTCCAGAAAACCGAACAACCCTATTAAAAAATGGGGTACAGAGTTAAACAAAGAATTCTCACCTGAAGAACTTCGGATGGCGGAGAAGCATCTTAAAAAATGCTCAACTTCATTAGTCATTAGGGAAATGCAAATCAAAACAACCCTAAGATTTCATCTTACACCAGTCAGAATGGCTAAGATTAAAAATTCAGGAGACAGCAGGTGTTGGAGAGGGTGTGGAGAAAGAGGAACACTCCTCCACTGCTGGTGGGGTTGCAAATTGGTACAACCACTCTGGAAAGCAGTCTGGCGGTTCCTCCGAAAACTGGGCACCTCACTTCCAGAAGATCCTGCTATACCACTCCTGGTATACATTTCTTGTCATCCATAGTAATGTCAGAGTTTGGTTACTGTTTATAGGATGAATCCCCAGGTAGGGAAGTCTCTAGGTGAACTTTACTTCAGTTTCTGCTCCACACATTTTCTCCCTTATTGCTCCTGTGAGTAGTTTGTTCCCTTTCTCAGAGGAACCAAAGCACCCTCACTTAAGTCCTCCTTCTTGAGCTTTCTGTGCTGGGTGAATTATAACTTGCTTATTTTGAGCTTTTGGACTAACATCCGCTCATCGGTGAGTACATACCATGTGTGTTCTTTTGTGATTAGTTTACCTCACTTAGGATGACTCTTTCTAGTTGCATCCATTTGCCTAAGAATTTCAGGAATTCAGTTTTTAATAGCTGAATAGTACTCCATTATATATATATATATATATATATATATATATATATATATATATATATATGTGTGTGTGTGTGTGTGTGTGTGTGTGTGTGTGTGGTGTGTGTGTGTGTGTATACCACAGTTTCTGTATCCATTCTTCTGTTGAAGGGCATCTGGGTTTTTTCTAGCTTCTGGCTATTATAAATATGGCTGCTATGAATATAGTGGAGCATGCATCCTTATTACATGTAGAAGCATCTTCTGGGTATATGCACAGGAGTGGTAGAGCTGGGGCCACTGGTAGTACTATGCCTAGTTTTCTGAGGAATTGCCAAACTGATTTCCAGAGTGGTTTTACCAGCTTTCAATCCCACCAACAATGGAGAAGTGTTCCTTTTCCCCCCACATCCTCTCCAGCATCTGCTGTCCCCTGAGTTTTTCATCTTAGCCATTCTGACTGGTGTGAGGTGGAATCTCAGTGTTGTTTTGATTTACATTTCCCTGATAACTAAGGATGCTGAACATTTCTTTAGATGCTTTAAAGATGTGGTTTTCAAGATTTAAGTCCTTAGTCTATTTTCCCTCCTAGAGGTAATATATCCCAGTCTTAGACACAGATTGTTAGAGGAACTGGGAGAGAGGACATTTTGAAAGACTGTACATGTTTAAATGAGAAGTTGATCTCTCGATGGACGATTTAAAGTCTTACAGCCAACAAATTTTAAGCCATATTTGAAGATGTTTTTTCTGCTAATCAATGTGTAAAAATTTGGAATGGGGGGGTTGTTTGGCAGAGAACAACTAGATTAAATTTAGACAGAATTAGGCAGTTCTTTCCTTCCTCAAATCCAAATTGAAGAGAAAGTTAAATTTTGCAATTCCATTAAAAATAAGTGGGAGAAGGAAAGATAATCCTAGGATTGTGATCTCATGAAACATTCTCAGATGTCAGAAAAGGGAAAAAAAGAGAACGAAGACAGAATTTTGGTGGGTGGAAATGTGCAAATACACCATTAATTTTAGTGTAGGCTGAGTCCTAAGATCTAGAATAACAGCAATTATTATTTAAATTAATTCATTCATTTAGTTAATACAGTTTTTAATGACTACCATGTGCCAGGCACTATGTTAGGCCCTGGGGATGTAATAACAAGCAAAAGGCATGCGCCATGCCTTCATGGAAATTAGTTTTGTGGAGACACCAGCACTAGTCAATGGTCACATAAATGAATTATTTCAACACTGATATGGTGCTTCAAAGAAATTGAGTCATGCAAACACATACTGTAGAACCTGGCTACAGAGGATGGCCGGACTCCAACACCAAGGGCTAACTTCTTAAGGCAAGGCTAGAATACAGAGGTGCAAGGTTGAGGCCAAGAGAGAATAGTACATGCTAAGTACTCCAGAGCTGGAGAGCAGCTACACGGCAGAGGTGAAACCCACTGTACACCAGAGGCACAGTAGCCCTGTCCCAAACAGAAAAATCTGCCCATTAACAGACATTAAATATGACCAGCATAAATTGGAGAGAAGTCCTTGTATGATGTGAGGTAAAAGCATTAAAAGTTATCTAAGTAGAGTCTCAGGGAATTGAAAACCTGTTTTCTCTGTGATACTGGATGAGACTTCATAAGTAATTAACAGGTGTAAGTATAAAACTCCTAGTTATGTGGAAGCAGTAAACTATTGTCCAGCCAATAACAAAATGAGTGTGTATGAGGTTAAGTATTCTCTCTGTTTCTCTCTCTCTCTGTTTCTCTCTCTCTCTCTCTCTCTCTCTCTCTCTCTCTCTCTCTCTCTCTCTCTCTCTCTCTCTCTCTCTCTCTCTCCCTCCCCATATTAGGAGCTGTATATTCTCTGTTTTCTTCTCTGTCTCCGACTCTGCCTCTCTCTGTCTCTCTGTCTCTCTGTCTCTCTGTCTCTCTCTCTCTCTCCCCACATTAGAAGCTTTATATATCTCTTCTCTAAGGAGCATTCATTTAGAATATACAGGAGACTTTCTATTACTGAAAGTAGGTACTCATCAATAAAAATTTGTTATCCTTTTAATAAGTGTAATTCTTTTTTTTTTTAAATTTTTTTATTCAATATAATTTATTTACATTTCAAATGATTTCCCCTTTTCTAGCCCCCCCCCCACTCCCCGAAAGTCCCGTAAGCCCCCTTCTCTTCCCCTGTCCTCCCACCCACCCCTTCCCACTTCCCCGTTCTGGTTTTGCCGAATACTGTTTCACTGAGTCTTTCCAGAACCAGGGGCCACTCCTCCTTTCTTCTTGTATCTCATTTGATGTGTGGATTATGTTTTGGGTATTCCAGTTTTCTAGGTTAATAACCACTTATTAGTGAGTGCATACCATGATTGATCTTTTGAGACTGGGTTACCTCACTTAGTATGATGTTCTCCAGCTCTATCCATTTGCCTAAGAATTTCATGAATTCATTGTTTCTAATGGCTGAATAGTACTCCATTGTGTAGATATACCACATTTTTTGCATCCACTCTTCTGTTGAGGTATACCTGTGTTCTTTCCAGCATCTGGCAATTATAAATAGGGCTGCTATGAACATAGTAGAGCATGTATCCTTATTACATGGTGGGGAATCCTCTGGATATATGCCCAGGAGTGGTATAGCAGGATCTTCTGGAAGTGAGGTGCCCAGTTTTCGGAGGACCCTCCAGACTGATTTCCAGAGTGGTTGTACACAAAACCTCAAGAAGCTGTAATAAAAGTGCAATTCCTTTGACTCCTCCTGTACAACATAAAGAGCTCCTGGAAAGCCGCGTGTTCTCTGTTTCTCAGTGTGTTTTCCTGGTAGCAGTTTCCTGACATAGAAGGTAGTCGTGCTTGCCATAGCAACACAGACAAGGTAATTAGCATATCTAGAACAAACCCCAGACAAAATGGCCACACACTGGAAGCTTTTATACAGATCAGATCAGATGCTCAAGTCCGAATGCTCTCTTACATTCCATTGGGTTAGAATAGAGAAAACTGTGAACATGACTGAATATTCTTCATCTGATCCTGTCTAAATCAATGACTTAACTACAATGAATTAAAACTAGCTGGCCCTGGATAGCTTGTCTGCAGTTTAGGAGATACGGGCTAAGTTCACTGAATCCCTCACAAAACAGATTTCTTCTGGAAGCCTAAGAAGATAGAATTGCCAACCCTTTTGCTGGCAAAATACTACTACTATTACTACTACTACTACTACTAACAACAACAACAACAACACTATCCCCATCTAATGCTATGCATGAAATAAAAGAAGCCCACATGTGGAGACTGAACTAGATATAGATACCAGGTTGTTTTAAGGCAAAACCAAGAAATCTACAAGTAATATATCAAAACTGGAGAAATTACTCTAAGATGCTGTAAGAAATTCAGGGTCATCCTTATGTTTGCGAGATGTTGAGTCCTCATCTCTCTTTGATTCTTTACTCAATTCCAGAAAGCAAGAGAGAAGAATCTAATGTCATTACATAGGTTGATAAATTGTTTGTCATGCTAGCATGATGGTCTATTTATGTTGCCCAGAGGCTCTCTCCAACATACACACAAAACCTAGGTGTGGTAATTCATAATTTTAATACTGTCACAGAGGAGATGGAGATAAGCAGAAGCTTGGGGATTATTGGTCAACTATTAGAGCCTAGTTAATGATACCAGATCCCAGTGAGATAATTCTATTTCAGAAAGGAAAGGTAGATCATATTCATGACAAACAATAGCCAAGTTGATCTCGGGCTTCTAGGCATGGTCACACATATTCACTTACAAGTACACACATACACACACACACACACACACACACAAATACACACACAAACACACACTTCAAAGAGTCTTTCCTTCCTCCCTCATATCAAGACCTTATTAGCATGGCATTTCCACTCTTACCCTCAAGAAGAAGAAAATAATCTATTTCTATTCTTTCTTGAATCTAAACTGGTCTTGTGATACTCTTCTAAGCAAAAGGAGTTAAGACACAGTAGTATAAAGTTTCCACAGCACAGGTCCAAAGACACCCTCAGCCTTTTCTCTAATCCTCCTGAGGCTGGGGAATTCAAGCTGTGCCACACCTGGCCATTTTAATGAGCTTTCCACAAAACTCTATCAATGGATCATCCTCTATTTTCTCAGATGGAATTAAATCACAGATACTTAGAATTGCCAACCTGGAGATACCAAATATTTCATAGCTGAAGAAAAGAAACAAGAAAGATGAGAATTTAGTTTCTTGCTGATTGGCTCCAAGTCTCTTCCATATGCTCTGTATTAGTTCGTAAGTCATCAGCTGGAGCTAGGGCAGTGGGGACACTGGTATAACTGTCCAGCATGGACTAGTAGGAGGCCCACCTGAGAAGCTAAGGAGCTGTGCTGCTTCCTTTGTTGTCAACATAAGGCAAGTTACAGTCTTCTGGAAAGAGGGGACCACAGCCAAGAAAATGCCTGCATCAGTGTCCACATATTTGTGATGCATTTTCTTAACTGATGATTATAAACTACTTGGGTGAGTGGCAACCCTGGGCACTGAGAAAAGCTGATTAAGCAAGCCAGGAAGCTATGTTCCTATATGGCAGAGGCTCTCAACCTTCCCAATGTTGTGACCTTTTAATACAGTTTCTCAGGTTTTGGTAATCCCAACCATACAATTAGCTTTTAATTAAATTAATTAATACATCATAACTGTAATTTCATTACTGTTATGAATCTTGTTGTAAATGTTTGTGTTTTTCCAATGGCCTTTGACAACACCTGTAAAAATGTCAGTTGACCTACAGAGTGAGAATCACTGTTTCATGGCTGCTACTTCAGTTCCTGCTTTCAGGTTCCTGCCTTGAGCTTCTTCTCAGACTTCCTTCAGTGATGGACTGTAAGTTATTTGATGAAACTCTCTGCTACACAATTTTTCTTCATTCATGATCTTGTGAGCAACACTACAGAGAGAACGAAGAAAGCTATCAGCAAGGAGGTTGCTCTCCAGCCATTTCTCAGCTGTATCTGTACAGAAACCGAACAAACTCTAAAGCAACTTTAATTCAGAGGAGTCTGAAAATTCTTTGATGGCCTCAAAGACAGAGCACCACTCACATGGAAATTACTACATACCTCGCAAAGGGAAGAACTGTGCACCATCCTCCACTAAAGCTCAGTGTAGACGGCACCATTGAAGAAGAATTGGATATTGTATTACTGATCAATACTTTCTTATTTTCAGACCTACCTGCAAACTAAATGTGGTGAGTGTAGCAAAGGACTTCAGACATCATTGGAGGCCTGCAGACACCATTCCTCTAACATAGAAGAAGGGGAAGAAAATGTCAAGAGTGTTTGGAATATTTTAAACTATAATGTGTTAACAGCAAAGAGGTATACCAAGACCAATAGATCATGGGGTTAATGCTAGTAAAATGAGTTTATTTCATCATTTCATTGTATATAAGAAGGAGCATGCTATGCTAGGAAGAATCATTCAGGGAATATCTGAGAACAGTATGGAGATAGAACAGGAGAGGGAAACACAGGGTGTGGAAAGAAACAGGTAAGGCAGGAGGTGAAGTGGAGGGATCGCTAGATTGAAAGTACAATGGACTCTAGTATCCCTTATCTTGTGTGTGGCACTGAAGTAATTGGTGCAAATGATCAGTGAATAAGAAAAGAAGAGCCCTGGAAACCATAGTATTGAATGTGTGAACTCTAGAGGGCAGATGTCAAAGCCTCAGGCTCACAGAAGGGATAAACATGCTTAAGACTGAAGTATCCACATTGGGATGAATGACTTCCAAAGGCAAGAACACCAAAGTTTTTGCGTGTAAAAACCAAGGCAGGCCATCTGAACCTCAGATCTCTAAAGTTCTTGCTGATCCAAGATGCTCAAAGTTGTAGGAGATTCAAGAGAAGGCATCCAAACAAAGGGAAAGCAAGGAGTTGTGCCCCAGTAGGAGGCACAGGTACATCCTTATACCCACAATCACCCAGCCATCTGAGCCATATGGTTTCTTTCTCACCAATGGAAAGATAGAGTGGTGTACTGGAGAAGTGGAGGGTTTGTGATGAAAGACTGAGAAAAAGAGTCAGGACTAAGTAAGTGCAGGCTTGTATGCTTTTCTTCTTCCCAACATTCTCCTCCAGGCCTGGACTTTGAATCAAACATGAGATTATGAAACCAAAGCTCTAGATTTACTAGGAATGAGTTTTACATGTGTAAATACAGGCGAATCTGATATATCAAACAGGTGTTAGTCTGTGTCTAAGGGCTTTTGAAGTTCTGGAATGGGTTCAAAGTAACTGCCACAATTTAAGGAAAAAAATTATGGAAAAATGTCAGATTGAGTCACGCATATATACAAGCTGAACTGTACATTCACTTTTGCAAACACGAAGTCAAGCAGAATACTCAGATTCTGAACCACGTGTAAATTTTGAGGCTTCCTAGTTGCCTTTGTTACTGGCATTGTGTTTTGAATTTGTTTGAAACCTTTCCCTAAAGATTTTGTTTTATTTTTTATTTATATCTGTATAAAGACCAAAGATATCTCCTCATTTATTTTTTGATAATGCAGCTGTCAAAACCAGAGCAAGCTGGGATATGCTGTCATACCCTTGCTTTTCCTCTCCAGTATAGTTTGTTGATTTCAACCCATTTTCTTTACAAAGAGCAAACAAGTCTTTGAACATCCACTTTATGGTTAAATCTTAAAGCACCGAGAAGACATAGTTCTGTGCTGAGAATAGACAATGAACTATTCTGCAGTGAATATTTCTCATATTTCCTTAACTACTTTCAGGTTAAGATCTTTTTTGTGTATTAGAGGAGAAAATTTAACTGGTTAGTATAGTTAGGTTTGCCTTTTCATTACTACTCATGGGGCTAAAGATAGGGCCTTGTACATGGTAGGTAAGTGGTAGAAGACATATCCCTAACCTTCCATTTCTTCCAATGTTATCTTCTTAAATTGGAGTTGCAAATTCTAATCTTATTTTAACACAATTATTAGCTATGTTTTAAATTAAATTAAATTACATAACTTTGACCACACCAAAGAAAACTTCCTTGGAGGAAGTGCTGTTCCCCAGACCCCTAACTCCTTCTCAGACCATTTGAGAGATGAAGAAGCAGAAGCACAGAGGAATAAATAGATTTGTCTTTAGATTTAAATGAGTGTCTTAAAAATTAATGCACATCAATGGAACTTGGCTTTCTCATAGGCCTTCCTTGCAACACAACAATGACCATCCAGTCAGTGAAACAATTCTCCTACCAGGTACATGGTATGTAGGATGCTGAGGCTTAATTCTGTTGTCATTCCAAGAGCATTTCACTGGCATGATTAAGTCACTTCTCTGAAAAAGAATGACAGGAAGCATCATCTGTCATGGAAGGAAGCATGTTTTGGTTCCCACTTCAGAACTTCTGTTAAGACGGTCCAAGGCATGTGTTCTGAGAGGAAGATGCTCTTCCTAGGTCATTCAGCATGTGCTGTGGAACATATGCTACTTCACAGTGGCAAGCATCCACAGCCTTCCTCACAGCAATCTGAATATTTTATGGATATTCTGAATGGAGAGATAATTGATGATGGAACACTGCAGAAGAGAGACAGTGGCTTAAAAGAATTTTTTTTTGTCTGTAGCATTTATCAGATTGTCAATTAAATGCTTGTCATGTGGTAAAAGAAAAATATTTATTACTACAGCAGATATCAAGACAGAACATCAACACAAGTGTGGCATGTGTGAGGAGGCACAGAGATGCTCACCCCTTGGGATGATGGGATGTTCTTTGCTAGCTGCAAGGACTGTATGTAGCACTGGATTCAGAAGCAGCGACTGGGCTTACTTACCTTGTTTAGAGCTTATTGGGAAGATAAAGGAAAGCATTTCTGTTTGTTTTGCAGATTTCCAAGATTAATTTACTAGCTGAAATAATAGCCATCTCAAATCATTTAAGAGAGGATGACAGTTTAAAGCCTTGAAACACTTATGTGCAGCTTACTGAAGAAAAGTCTGCCCTGATCAAGCAGCATAAGTTGTAAAATACTTCTCGTGCATGGGTATGTGCTGGAACTGACAAATGTTATGTATACTCATAGGGTTGGAAGTGAATCCTTTGTAACTTTCTCAGCTTTCCTGTGACTGCATATATACTTTGTATATCCTCTTAAACTCTCAACTGCATGGAGAAGAAAGCCTGGCTTGCTCGTGTCTGTGGATTGCAATGCCACACAGTGGATGTGGCATAGAGCAGGTGTCCACAAGTGTTTGATGATTTGTTAATAATAGAATTAAGAGGAAATTTCCAAGATACAAAAAACTGAAAGATGAGTGGATAAGTGAATACCTGATACCTACTTTTGCTAAAAGTCTACTTTGAAGACTTCTAATAGGAAAGGGAAATTATATCACATATGCAGTGCGTGCTGTGGGAGGTAAGAGAGGTTGACTTCAGTGCTGCCCTCAATCACTCTCCCCTTTGTTTTTCAAGACAGGATCTCTCACTGAACCCTTAGCTCTCTGTTTACTAGACTAGCTAACAGCTATACACTGAGGTCCACTTGTCTCTGTCTCTTCAACATGAGGGTTTTAGATGCCCCTCTATATCTGTGTTGCTTTCTCTGTATCAGATATATGCAAAGTGCTTAAAATTGCATTTTTCTGTGTTCTTTTAAGATGCTCTAAAAAGAAGCAATCTGACAAGGCTATCCCAACTTAAGATGCCTTTGCCCTTCACGTTGGCAGAATTTTTGTCACCTTCCAGGCACAAGATTCACCAAAGCCTAGCATGGTTCTGTACACTGGGACTGTGTTAAGGTTAATACATGCCAGTCCCTGAGCAGAAAACAAACTCAAAGGCATTCTCACCATGTTTGCAATGGCAACTGCGACACTTAATAGTGTAGGAGACTTGTTCCACACAGTTAGATTTTACCCAGAAGACAATTGACAATTCTTAGTTTGCTTGTTGTCAGCTCAGGAAGGTGCTAAGTTATAGACCTTCATTTCTTTGACTGCTAAAACATGAAATGAAATGGTGTAGAGTTATTCAGCTCACACTATTGGTATGCTCTTACTCATAACATTTGGAAGGAAAGGTTGGTTGGCATCCTCATGTTGAGGATTTGAAATTCTGAATACCTGAAGCATTCACATGACCTTTACTGTTTGAGAAACTCTTTTAACCGACACGATTTTCCAGAAACACTAGCTGAAGTTTATTCTGCTGGCCTTACAGGCATAACCAGTTATTCTATCATATAAGAGATGAAAAAGAATAATATGTTATATTTTTAAATTATTACAATAGCAATAAAAACATGAGAGCTTGTTTTTTTTATAAAATTATCATAACATTGCAAGCTCTGCACAGTGAAAAATCATTAACTGAACACCTTAAATACAGACTCCTTTCCTGTAATTTTTTTCGATAATTTCATCAGTTGGTAGTATCCTAATCACTGTTCCACATATGTGGAAAATGAGGCTCAAAGAGAATAAACAATTTAAAATTTCATACATGGAAAATCAAGAACAGAAATGTAAAATATCAAGTCTACTACAAAGTAAAGGTACTACAGATATTCCAAGAAGGGAGTTTATTCTGGCTCATGTTACATACAACAAACCACTGAGCTCATGAAGTCACATACTGAGGTCTCATAAGTAGAAGTAGATTGAGATAACTACAGATGATATAGCATAACAAATAGATCTCATAAAACTATGCAGATAGGAGATGGAAATTTGAGGACATGATTATTTAAAATATTTATAAATAATATGCTATTGTTACCAGCAGAATCCTTATTTAGGACTCCACATTATCCTATATTAACTTATAGACATAAAAAGTAATGAGTATAAATATAAAAGGGAATTCCAAGTTTGGAATATCAGTGTTACAAGAGAAGAAAGAATAGCCTTGGTGAGTGTTGGAGCTCAGGGGTTTTAGAAAGTCATATCTATGCCAATTCACACAAAGTAATCATATTTCAAACATTCAAGTAACGTAAGGCACAGTGGCTTGGACATGACGTGAGTGTCCTTCCAAGTTTCACATTTGAACAACGATCCCCACTGTTTAAAACAGTGTACTGATTAAAATAGTAGGAACTTTAATTTGACCATGGTGGTAGGGGAGGGATTGTACAAAGTAGAGTTGGATCAGATAAAAATTAGGAGTGGGAACTCAGGACTGAACCTTGGTGGTTTTCTAAGAAAATCATAGAGATATGCACTAGAACTTAGGTTATGTTCCCTGTTATTTAACATGCAATGCCCTGGGACTGACTCCATCAGCAAAGCCTTATACTGAATGACTAGATGAAGCCCTTAGACTGACAAGAGTTGTAAGCCAAGATAAACCTCTTTCCTTTGTACAATAGGCTGCATCTGATATTTTGCTATAGTGATGAACACCAGACTAATAAGGCATATGGATGGTGTGAGCACCTTTGACAAGCCAGGGGTTTCAGGAGAAAGTGGCAAGTTGGGCATTGTCTTTTATCAACTGCTTGCACTAGCTTGTCACTTGCTCTCCAGTCTAGAGCTATGGTGGTGCAGACACATCATGGCGACAGTAAGTCTGCAATGAGTAACTCAGGTCTTCACCATCAGCATGATTCTTTCTTCCTTTCTGATTCATGCTCCAGCAGAATTTCTAGTGTGAACATTTCCTGCTCATTCCTTGTCATCCTGCATAGAATCCCTCCTCATGCTTTGTAGGAGCCTTCATCCTCCTCTCTACTTACCTCTGAATTTCTTTCTTTCTTTAGAATCCCATCTTTTATTCTAACATACTTACCTACCCATGCCTGACTAGTGGAAAGTAATGCCAGGCTCTCCTCAACTTATTAGTAACTATTTCTTTATCTACATCATATCCCAGGGATTCCTTCAGAATACCTGTGTAAAGCCTCAAAGAGGATGAGTGTTATGATTTCATAGACTATGTAACTAGAATTGATGATGTTATATCTCTATTTTTCTCTTAATTTTGAACTCAATATGCCCATTCAATCACCACATGGCTTCTTCTGGTCAATCCACTGGTTGCACCTAAAACTCTGGGGCCCACTATTGGATGCCACACTGTCTTTCTTGTTTTGTTTTCAGCCATTCATTATGGTTCATGGTTCATTATAATGTATAAGCTTGGATTTCCTGGAAGCTCTCCATGTAGCTGACAACTATAGCAGTTGTTAGCCTCAGCTGCCCATTTGATGACTCTGTTGCCACCATTCTGTAAAATTTTTCTAACTTTGTCTATCACCATCTCTTCTTGATCTTGCAATTGGATCTTGAAAAAGAAAGGACTTAGAATCCCTGAGCACCATGCCTACACTGTACTCTAATAAAAGGACAAATTCTACTGCTCAGAGCAGGTTGACTGAGATTTTCAGATGGACCTCATGCCCACAGGTACTTCTCTAACATTCTGGATAATGAGAATGTTCTGCTTCACACAGGATAGAAAACAGGGTACTAAAAATCTCTCCCCAACCAACCAGGCAGCACACACCAGCTGATATGAGGCCCCTGACACTTATACATCAGAGGACTGCCTGGTTTGGTGTCAGTGAGTGAAGAAGAACCTAACCCTTGAGAGGCTTGAGGCCCCAGGAAGGGGAGAAGTCTGGTGGAGTGGGGGTGAGACGGTAGGGGCATCCTCTTGGAGATGGTGGAAGAATGGGATGAGGAATTGTCAGAGGGAGGACTGGGAGGGGGATAATGACTGGACTGTAAAAAAAAAGATAGAAGAAGAAGAAGAAGAAGAAGAAGAAGAAGAAGAAGAAGAAGAAGAAGAAGAAGAAGAAGAAGAAGAAGAAGAAGAAGAAGAAGAAGAAGAAGAAGAAGAAGAAGTGGAAAAAAATCAAAATACTTCTTAACCACTGGGAAGTACTTTCTGCAGAAGTGGGAGGAGAGGGGCTTAGAAGAGCCTTCCGGTGGTGGCCTGGGCCACTAGGAACATATTTCTACTTACCAGTGGCTATTTTAAGCACAGAATTATGGTATCTTTGCACATAGAATTGTAAGTTCAAAACAATATTAACCAGATTCTGTTTCAGAAAAGAGAAAGAGAGAAAGGAATTCCCAGACTTCCGCAGGGATATCTACTGCCAGAGGCTGAAGCCCACTGGGGGTTGGATCTCTGTCGGCCTAGTTACTTAATTCAGTATTTTCTCTGGACCTATCTGCCCGTGGTCATAAATAATATGTTGTTGACCATGCACTCCCCTTTCAAAATCTCTTCTGATGGCAATTTTCTGATATCTTTTTGATTCTTTCAATTATTATTGACCTATTTGAAAAATCATTCATTTATTTAGCAAACAGCTATTAAAGGTTTACTTGCTAAATTCAGAGCTAAGGGTGAATAAGGAAGTAAATGCAGGATACAAAAATGAAATGATAGATGACTGTGATGCAGCTTGGGTTGTGGAAGAGAGTAGCTCCTGATCAGTTGCAGAAGGAGAAGGAGGAGATGCTGGCTGGTGTGCTGCAGTTTGGCTTTACTCGGGCAGAGGGAAAGTGATCACAGGGTTACAGGTCTGCATGGGAGAGTGGCAAGCACACAAGTGTGGCTGGCATGAGGGCTGGATGGGCGGTAGTCACAGGAGCTGGAGCTGGCTAGAGATGCAACCAGAGCATAAATAGCATTTTGTGGCAGGCTATAGAAGTTGGAAATTATCCTGATGCTATAAAGAGGTTTTTTGGCCAGTGAAGTTGACATGATCAATTTTGTGGCTTAGAAATATTACTCTGGCTTCAATATGAAGAATAAATTCGAGGAAGACAAGTCTTCATTTAACTTCTTCCTTCTCTGGTAAGAAAAGTCCACAGAGCTTGGTTTTTCTCTAAACTCATTTTATATATTTTTATATTTGCATATATCTCTGTTGTATAATCAATTATTGTAGTGTCTGAAGGATACTCAATATTAATCCTTACAACTGGCTTTGCTCCCACACAAGGTAAATCTGCCTGCTGTTAAGGTATTTCCCCTCTATGACATCATTGGGCTTCACAGCATGAAGACAACTTAGGCGGCCTTCTCTCTCTTCTATATTTTTAAGGATCCAATGAATTAGAATGATATATATTTTCCTTTGTATTTTTCTATATTCTCTAATTTCTATCTTCTCATGCATTGCAAATGTAACTTAAGCCTGAATCATTTGTCTTAATTAATGATAAGGAATCTTAATTAAGTCTGTGATTTTTTTCATTCATGTGTTCATG